>NC_138204.1:122623958-122888958 GCF_964194415.1 Vipera berus | reverse complement strand
ATATACTGTTTATATGGCCCATCATCTTGCTACTGTCACTCTGACTGGCTGACAGTGCATTAAAATTCCCAAACAGTAAAATCTCAAATAAGTAAAAAAAAAAAAAGAAGAAGAAGAAGAATTAAAACAAGGGTCAGTATACCATGTATCAGAAGTTCTAACAGATTCTTCCATCAGGCAAATCAATAGTTAAAAAGAAAAAAAAGCTGGAGTTTATTTAACATCTTGCCCAAATGCCTGAGGGAAAACCAAGGTCTTTAGCATCTTACAGAAGGTCAACAGAAGTTGGGGACCTTCAGATTTCTTTTAGCATGACTCTTTCTGTAGCTGGCTTCAAGAGTCATCTTGCAAAAGAGTCCAGGGATCTGGCATTTCTTTAGGTGATGCTTTAAAAGTTCTTATTACATTGATTCATTAAAAAAAAATTCTAGTGATTTCTTATTGTACTTAAAAAAAACTTGCTACTGCATTTCTATAGGTATCTACTTGAAAAGAAGTTGAATGGAATTCAGTAAGATTTTTGTTTTAGGCTAAATCTTGTGGCATTTTCACTATCCCAAAATCAATTTTATGGAAATTTTCTTCATACTCTCTCAACTAATTATTTTGGCAGTGCATAAGAAAAAAAAAGTTCTTAACTTATATTAGCATATATTGATCCAAAGATAAGCAAACTTGTGGATGAACAAAAGGTTATCCATCCTCTTTACAGATAACTTCCTTCTGGTAACTATATGGATATAGTCATATAGTTTCCATGGCAGCAATATGGAAGTGGTATGCTACCTTCAAAAATGCCTTCAGCAATGGTGAATAGTATTGTTCCAGGTATGTGTGGTATTTTAAGTTTCACTTTCAAATAATTGGGAAAATCAAATCCTTAAATTACAGTATGCAGGAAACCCAGGAATCTATTTCTATGAATAATACCTATATTGTATGTGAATCATTTTGCACCTTCCTAAAGTAAGGTTTAAATAGTGGTTCTGGCAAGAGAGAGATCAGGGACAAGTGATTTTTGGATACATAGTTCTCACTCTGTACAGGTTAAAAGAAGTTTTAGAAATGTTCTCGAATTCCACCTTACCTGTCCTGCAAATAGGCCACAAACCCCAATTATGCACAGGATGTTGAATACTGCAGAGCCAACAATGGTTCCAACACCTACATCTCCTTTTGTGATAAACACACCTGGGGATAGGAGATAATTTCAATGTGTTATCAAAAGGCAGACAGGATTTCTATGCAAAGTTGAACTGCAAAAAAAATATGCATATTTAAACTTTGATTAAAGCAGATATGTGGAATGAAAAGTGCAGCCAGATGTGATTTTTGCATGATAAAATAAAGTGGATTACAACGATATTTTTGCAAAGATTTCTCAACATTTATTCCAAACACATAGACCCCTAACCAACATGTGTCTCAAAGTGAGATGATGGAATAGGCTGCCATCTGCATTTTTTAACCAGATAAAGGAGGCAAAGCTAGGGGGAATCCTGCTCCCAGCCATTCTTGCAAATAAGCTCTTAAAATGTGACTTTCCCTATTTCCAGTCTACAGATAGTCCTCAATTTATTACTACAACTGGGGCTGGAATTTCTGTCATTAAGTTGTTGCAATTGTAAAGTAAGTCATCACATGATTGGACCTGATTCTGCAACCATTATTACAGCAGTTCTTAAGTGAATCAGGCAATTGTTAAGCCAATTCGCTTCACCAATTGATGTTGCTTGTCAGACACTAGCTGGGAAGGTCACAAATTGCAATTACGTGACTACAGGAAGCTGCAACTGTTCATAAATGTGAGCACCCAAATTGCAATTTCGTGACCGTGGGGGTTTGGTATGATGGCTGTAACTTTGAGGATAGATCATGTATCACTTTTCCCCCAGGCTGTTGTAACTTTGAACTGTCATGAAACAAAAGGACTATTTGTATCACGTTTTCCTCTTGAATAGAGTAATATGTAAAAAAGGCTTCTCAGATTTGAGTGGTACTGGAAATATATTCCGGAAAAGCTGCATACGTGATTGCTCAAATGCATAAATGAAATTATTCTGGTTTTTTCCATATAAAGCATAACGATGGGAGGTGTAAAGTTTCACATTTTTTTAAACTGCACTTTTGACTGACGTAAGCTAGACGTTTTGGTATAGACCTAAAGAATGCTGGACAGGTTGTTCTAACTGCATATTTCACTACAGCAACGACCCCCGCCAAAATGCGCTGCTCCTTGCATGGCGGGAGATCTGGCAAGGAGTCCTGTGCAAACATTCCACAAAGGCGTCTGACGGCCCTGCCTGCTGCTCTGGCTTCTCTCTCTTGGTGACCACACAGAAGATGCTCCAGTCAAATCTACCGTGAGAAAGACTAGAAGAGCTGAGTTCCCCTCACCTGATCCATCCTTCCCAAAATCAGATGCTGGAATGTGAGAGTCCCCTCTTTCAGAACACTGGTGGACAGTACCATATTTTGTTTGTATTCCTGCTTAGTAGCAATCAAACAACCTGGCCTTCCCATCTGTTACCTATTCAGATGGCTCCTATTAAAAATACTTGCACTGCTCTCATTCAACTGCCATTTCGATCCAGTTTATTTGCCTCCAATAAAATAAAATAAAGCAGCATTCTAAGCCAGCTCCGTTTACCTCTTGCGTTTCAGGCAAAGGTGCTTCTCAGCATCCCACTCAGAAATGCCAGGAATGTAGTAAATGCAAGGCATGTGCTCTGTTAGTTACTACTCCACCACTTTCATGAGCTGGCTTCTCTCCACATTTCAAACACCCGGTATCAAAGTAATTATCAGTTGAGTAATGAACTGTTCTTCCCATCCTTTTTAATGTAACCTAACAGCAGAGTTAGCACTTGAAAGCACAGGAGTATGTATTAATTAATGCCCCTCTGTCTGGACATTTTTGGTGGTTGTTCCGAATATAATCTTTTCCCAGTTAACAGACTTCTGCTGATAATCATACATCCATTTTCACAGAGTCTGAATGTTGGCACCATGCAAGCTCCCACTTCATTATATAGGACAATCATTCTGTCAGTTTTTCTGCCACAAAGGTTTGCTATCCCATCAGCTTGAGCTACTTTCAGAGACATACACATACTTTAGCAAAGCAGGAACACAGCCACAAATAGTCGTTCTTATTTTCACAACTGTTATTGGTCAGAAGTTACTGGTTTAGTTACCTATCACAGATGTAAACAGCTCTGGAGCAGAACTGCCAGCTGCCATGAATGTTGCCCCTGCCACATCTTCACTGAGGTGCAAGCGCTGTGGAGGGAGTGGGGAAAAAAATCATTGATTGACTGATATGATTTTAAAACCACTTTTAATGCTTCTCAAGGCATAATAAAGGAGATTAAAAAATCTAAAAACGGATTTAAAGTGTAATTAAGACATCTCAATAAAGGTAAGCAACTGTCATATCAAATATTAGGTGAGAAGCAAAGGGCATCTAATGCCTATCTAAGGGCATCTAATACCTATCTGACAAAGGATGCATTGCATGGCTTGTCAAGGGCGGAGTTCCAGAATTGGTTGAGTCATTTTCTTCATTCAGACACTTTTCCAGTAACATCAACTTCAGAGACCTAGACTGATGACTGAGTACGCATTTTACCCTAGGCTAGGCTGTACTACTGATTGAGAAGTGGGAAGTCTGTTTCCTAAATATTCTATTTTTGCTCTGTCCTACTGAATGGCCCTTCCTACCAACTTCAGTTTGGATTTTTCAGACTAGTAAAGTCACCTTGAGCAGTTTTTACGTTTGAAATGAAACAAATACAGAAAGCTTAATCAGAAGGTTTGTACCAATGCCCAGTATTATATTTTTTGTTGATGTTATTGTTAGTTGCGAAGTCGTGTCCGAACCATCGCGACCCCATAGACAACGTTCCTCCAGGCCTTCCTGTCCTCTACCATCTTCTGGAGTCCATTTAGGCTCACGCCTACTGCTTCAGTGACTCCATCCAGCCACCTCATTCTCTGTTGTCCCATTCTTCTATTGCCCTCAACCTTTCCCAGCATTAGGCTCTTCTCCAGTGAGTCCTTCCTTCTCATTAGGTGGCCAAAGTATTTGAGTTTCAACTTCAGAATCTCGCCTTCTAAAGAGCAGTCAGGGTTGATCTCCTCTAGGACTGACCGGTTTGAACGCCTTGCAGTCCAAGGGACTTGCAGGAGTCTTCTCCAGCACCATAGTTCAAAGGCCTCAATTCTTTGGTGCTCAGCCTTTCTTATGGTCCAACTTTCACAGCCATACATTGCAACTGGGAAGACCATAGCTTTGACTATGCACACTTTTTACAAATGTGCAATATTCCTTAAACAATGATCCTGCATATACATTCTGGATGAGTCTGAATTTTTTAAAGCTGTAATTAACAACCTACACAACCACTTTTTTATATATATATATATATATATATATCCTGGGAACCCTTGACTTTGTCATCAAAATCTGATGGCAAAATATTTTTAAAAAGTGGGGATGATATTAGGCTAAGAATAAAAGGGTTATGTAGCTTTGGGATGAGTTTACTATATTGGAATTATGTTGGACCTCAAAAAAGGTACAGAAGGAAACAATTATGTTTGTATAAGTATAATAAGAGAAAAGAAAATTTCCCCAACGGGACTTTTTAAATTTAAACAATCCAATTCAGATCCAGGCAAACAAACATATCGGTTTGCAGCAGAATTACACTGTTAGATATAGCTCATATTTTTTATAAACACTTTCTAATGTCAAGCCTTATAGACAATTACAACCCTTGTACAATTTAAGTGTTTAAAAAGCTAATTCCCTCGGAAAGAGCATGCAGAAAAGAAGATAGGGAACTGCTGGTATTTTAAGAGTAGTACGCACATTTAATGGCATAACTGTGTTTAGAAGACTATGTACAGTACCCCTTTAGTAATTTTCCATTTAAAATACATGTCAGTTTGAGGGGGAAAAATATGCAAATGGGACAAATAAAAACAATATGGAAATTAGAAAAAAAGTTTGTTTTTCATTTAGAAAACTTAAGAGTAGGGAAATGTGCACTTCATGCACTTAGGGATTAGTCTTTTACATATTCCCTGGAAATCTGCAATGCTTCAGAATCAATTATTCTGAAAAGTTCTCTTGCAATATGCAAAAATGCCAAGGTAGCACCTGTTGGTCACTTATTAAACCAGCTGTGTCTTTTTCCATATCAGTCATGTGCTTCTGGCAACAGATTTGGGTGTTTTAATGAATTACTGGCTGGTGCTGCATTCATTCTTCAGGTGCTACAAAGCAACTTGCAGAATTGAATCTGAAGCATTGCACAGCCTTTAAGTTCAATATGCTAGAGGACATTTACAAGGAACTAGACATACTCAGAATGGAGAATTTTTTTTCCATGTGTATTAACCTCCATGTTCGGAGAACATAAAACACAACCAATAACATTTCTTGGAAAGCACTAATAGTCAAGGCTACTCTCCTTATGTTTCTCACTGATAAAAGAAATAAGAGTAGGGAATGGTACAAATACACAGATGTTCAGGAAACCTCTACCATAGATATGAAAAATGTAAAATAAGAGATTAAATATGATTAAATGCAAAACATGATAATGTATACATTTGAATAAACATGGAAAACTATTTCCAACAGATACTTACTTCACAAATTTTTTCCAATGAAGGAACAAAGAAATCATCACAGATAATAGCCAAAGCATAGAACATGTAGACAGCCTAAATAAAGAAAAAGCATTCCATTGAGACAAGGCAATTTTAATCATGATATTTCCTCATTTCGTTCTGTTGAAAGAGTTTAAAGCATATCTACCTTTTTTAATACTAAAGAGAAAAGACATCCTTTAATTGAGCTCAACTCATTGGTATGTCTACTCTGTTTTCTTGATATCAATATGATTAAAAATGTTATTATCACTAAAGGCAGATAGAAAAAAAAGATACTGAATCTTTTTGATAACAACACAAAGGTTGTTTCCCACTGCAACCCTCTAGGATGTTTCTCTATGTTCCCAGCTTAGCCTACAACTGAGGAATGCCCTGATGGATTCTCATCTAAATATGGAAAAAGGTCCAAGCCTACTCAATTTCTAACCCCAAGCAAGGGCAGTAATCTAATGAGGGAAGTTGTTGAGAGAAGTCAATTACACATTTCAGCTCCCTCCACAGGACTACTCTTCCTGCAAGAAAACCAGGAATTATTAACCCAATCAGATATGCATCTGTGTGCCTCTACAGGAAAATGGGTGGGTGAGAATCTGTATGTGTGTAAAAACAACTCTGTATATTTTCAAACCTGTTTGAATTCTTTCCCTAATTCAGACCATATTCAACCTGGTGGTATAAATCTGCCTATATGGCTTTTGCTATAATCTTGAAGTAATCGCTAGTAGGCAAGGTGACACAGACTCTGTCCACCTATCAGCTCCAAAATACGAAACTGGTTTCCTTGTTCCCAACTGACAATCAATCCCAAATTGTTTAAGCTGAATGTCTGAGCAATTAGAAGAATTACCCTGCAAATCACCACATTGCCTTTATTATCCTTGCTTCTTCCTTCCTTCTCCCCAGATGGAACCAACATCTGGGGATTCATCAGTGTTTTACTATATTATGCACTGTATTAAGACCAAGGGACGGGACTATGCAGATTGCACCTAATTATGTCAAATAGCATTCTCTATAAAGGGATTACATAATGCACAATACACAGTACTGAAACTACCCATTTCATATCATTTCATATACATCTGGAAAAAATCCTGTACAATATGACCCTTCATAGTGTACAGTGTTTTCGATGCTAAATAATTGCCGCACATTTGAAAGTTCTTGAAGTCAATTACTGTATATACTTTTGTGATGGGTAAATGGTTCTCTTATTCATTTTTATTTGTTCCATATGTATATATCTTTTATATGCTTATATTTTCTATGTGCTCCTGTTGCTTTTACATTTTTATCCTAATTTCAAGTGTTTTTCATATAAATAAACAATATTGCTATTCAACTTCCAATAGCATTTCTGCCCATGCCTAGACAGATTCAGTACAAGCATTACAAGTCAAATGCCGATTATACTAAATGCTGAGTTAATATCAACTCACATGCTGTGGCCTATTAGTTCCATGCAAATAAATTCTGATGCATTCACAAAGCTTTTTCCTGTACAATAATTCCTGAATTCATTTCAGTGGAATATCAATTCCACATACCCCATTCCTTTGTGTAGACTAGAGCTTTGGACAAGCACAAGAGAACCTTCAAGTCACTCAAGCATCTTATGCAGGCTAATCAAGAATCACTGAATATCACTACACCTCATACACAGGAACAGGAGAGTCTTATGCTATGAGGGAAAAGGCTAAAGCACATGCAAAGATATTCTTTGTAATGCACAGCACACGGTCAGGTCATATGCAAAGAGCCTCTGTGCACTTACCTGTGAGAGACTGTATTATGACCAGTTGCTTTTTCTGGAGATGCCAATTAATGATCACATTTCCATAGGATAGGTAACAATGAAGAAAGGTAATTTTATAGAAGTCTACTTTATTTCAATTCCCAAACAATTGGAAACACTTTTAGTTTTTATTAAAACAATCACATCTAAATAAAAGGGTCTCCCTAGATCAGGGGTGTCAAACTCAATTTCATTGAGGGCCGCATCAGCATTGCAGTTGCCCTCAGGGGGCCGGGTGGGTATGGCCTGGGTGGGCGTGGCCTACTGGGTGGGCATGGCTAGAGTGCGTATGGCCTACGGGTGGGCATGGCCAGCTCTACATCGTTCGCATCAAGGGTGCCTATGGGGGCCTGGGCAGGAGTGGGACAGATCTGAGGGTCTCTGGCAGGAGGAGAGTCTCTGGGCCAGGGCCAAGGCAGTGGGGGCCGTTCCCTCACTGTTTCCAGGATGGCTTTGCGGGCTGCATGAAACCACTTCGTGGGCCGGATCTGGCCCCCGGGCCTTGTGTTTGACATGTCTGCCCTAGATTAATTATCTTTTTTTGGGGGTAGGGTAATAAATGGTGTGCCAGAAGATAAGCCACTTGGAGAAGTGTCTTTTTCATATATAAAGTTTTATTTTAACAGAATTCAATAATAATTATTCAACAAAAACGTGTTGTCTGAGTATCTTATTCACTAATACAAATTAAAGTGGAGAAGTGTCTTCGTGCCCAATTAACATAGTCCAGTTTCAAGAATTTCTGCTCAAGATGATGATATAATTGACTGGGACTGGCTTCAGTACTTCCTGTGAACGTTTCTCCTGCTTAATTACTACTTGAACTAGAAACAAGTAATTGTTTTCTAATTTGGATAACAGCATTGATTGACTTTAAGGTGCCATTACTAATACACATATTAAACTGGATGGAAATGAAAAGAGGATTGTAAGATTGTGGAAATTTATTGTAACATAATACCATCTATCTTTGCACAAAGCTTCTGATGTTCCTAAAAGGTAAAGGTAAAGGTTCCCCCGCACATGTGTGCTAGTCGTTTCCGACTAGGGACCGGTGCTCATCTCCGTTTCAAAGCCGAAGAGCCAGCGCTTGTCCGAGGACGTCTCCGTGGTCATGTGGCCGGCATGACTAGACGCCAAAGGCGCACGGAACTCTGTTACCTTCCCACCATAGTGGTCCCTATTTTTCTACTTGCATTTTTACGTGATTTCGAACTGCTAAATTTGCAGAAGCTGGGACGAATAACAGGCGCTCACTCTGTTACGCGGTACTCGGGATTCGACCCGCCAAACTGCCAACCTTCTGATTGACAAGCTCAGCATCCTAAGCCACTGAGCCACCGCATCCCTTTCTGATGTTCCTACTGACTCCTATTATTTCTAGGCACTTTATTATCTAATCATGTGGCAGGGAGTCAAATGCTTTCAAATAATCAATCCAAGCTACATTCAACTTTGTCTTCCTCTTGCAATTTTCCAAAATAATTTAGTCAGTTAGGAGCTGATTTTCTGTTCCTCTGCTGTTTAGATAGTTTCATTTCTGCTCAGATGGAAAGGGCTTGTTTTCAACTAGCTGCTGTCGGACTGCATCATCTAAAACACCATTTAGCAATGTGAAACTGGTTGGTAAGCAAGTAATTGGCCTGTAGTTGCCTGATGCTGCCCTTTTGTTGGATCTTTCATTATCACTTTGCCAGATGTTAACCAACCTTCAATTACACCCAGAGGTGGGATTCACATATGTGAACACCAGTTCTCTGTGTGGATCCCACTTCCGGAAGTCCATTCTAGGCCTGGGCAACAAAAAATTAGCTACCGGTTCTGCCAAAATGGTGCGAAGCGGCTGAATCCCACCACAGATTACACCTTCTTGCGGTCTCTTATTAAACTGTTTGGCAACAAGTGGGTGTCAACCAAGCAGATGTTTCAACCAAAAACCATGCAGTTCATCTATATCTGGTACAACCAATTCTTGATCGTCCTAGCCCTTTTCTCCACCATTTCTGATATTACAAGTTCTTCATTTCAGCTCCTTTTTTTATTCTTTTCTAACTCCTTTATTTAAGCTGCATTCTTGTATTTCTTTGGGTTGTCCCATAGCTGCACCAGGATGTTTCTTCTTTGTCATGTACTGACTGGTTCATTGCTGCCTCTCCTTCGAGTGGTAGAAATGTTTCTGATTCAACTGAAATTCATGATTATTCCTCTTGTTTAATTTAAGCTTGAATCTGTTAATCTTCTTGACTGTTTGCTGTTATTTGCTACTTTATTATTTCTAGTGCTTCCTTGTTCCTAGGTGATATTTCTCGATCTGGTAGTCTTTGATGTTCTTGCTCTTCAGCTTCTTTTATTTCATCTGTTCTAACCTGCTTGCATCTGATCTTAGCATGCTGATTTATTGTCCAATCTTATCTTCCATTTTGGTGGTGCATTGTTTGGGTTCTTTTCTTGTTTGTTGATTTTGCATCCAGGTTATCTAGTTATAACTGCAGCCATGCTATACATTAGTTGGTTTATTTCTTGCAGCGAGCTTATATCTAATATTACAGTATTGGCATCTTTTAAAACTTGTATTAGCCGTTTCTTTGTAACAAGCTTTTAAAAAATACAATCTTATTCTGTTGTTTTTGCACTTTTCTAGATGCTCAGTTAGCCTACTTGTCACCAGGTGTCCATTTGGTAGACATATAACATTTAGCATGGCCTTTGTTGACCCAGGAGCTGACCCACTTGGTATAACTTTCTATAAATTATATCTCACCATATTGTTTATGGGAGAGACTCTCTGATAAAACCTGTCTGGTATGGTTGAACTTCTGGCATAACTCTCATCTTCCTCAGAGCACACAACCCACAACCACATCAAGGTAGTGCCTTACTGGAAGACAATAATTTCTTTCATCCTTGAGAAAGTTTGAATGATTTGGAATTGATTGGGCCTATGCTTTCCTGCTGTTTTAAAAGAATGTATATAAACATTCATTTTATTTTTACAATACATACAAAAACCCTGAGTCACTTTTCATTATGGGCTTCATGTTTAGCATTAATAAAAGTGTATGGTCCAACTATACCAATCTTTTTAATTTTTAACAGGCAAACCCCACAAATACACACAAATACATGCATACCGAATGTCTTTTTTTTACAGTTAATGATCATCAAAAATGACAAAAAAACAACTACCCCGGAAGATCAGTAAAGCAACACTTGTAATATTTTCACTGCAGCTATGCTCTGTTTTGCTATCATGCAGAGAACTGAATGTTTCATATCTGAAAAAAGTTTAAACCCACCCATTCTGTAAAGGTATTAGCATAAGAGGAGCAAACCATAACTCTTACAATGCTCCTGATGGAAAGCACTGTAGGAAATATTGTATTGTTTCAATTTCCAGATAAGTATGGTCAAGTGGGCTCAGCTAAAGGGGTTAGAATATCTAATCTGCAGAAGTGCAGGTTAGAAAGCATTTCCAGATTTTCTCAAATCTGGAAAAGGCAAATATTTTTTTTAAAAAAATCTTTGCTGGCCTGGCAAGTTTCTAGTTGTTTTGGAACTGTTGGTGAGACCGTTAAAAGTCGTTGGCACTGTTTGAATTTGTTCTACCAGCAGCAAGATCTGACTGCTGGCCTAGTGATGGATTGTATTGCAAAACAGGGCTGTTTCCAGAGGAGGCAGAGGAGGAGAGGACCTGGAGCTTATGGAGCAAAGGAACTGGATGAGGCTGTCGGCAGGCCCAGAGGAAGAGAGAGAGGCTTTTGGAGGAGTTGGTGGCGGCAGCAGCGTGCTCCAGGGGCGAAAAGAAGCAAGGCCTCTTTAAGGAAAAGGTGGAAGAGTCAGGATCAGAAAAAGGAAAGAAGGCAAGGTTGTCAGAATACAAGCTAACTTGTATATGGCACTAAAAAGTTCCATTTAGCTTATGAGTAGATTTTAGTGGGATATTGTTATTGGCACGTTGTTTGTAGTTATATTAAAGGGGAGTTAAAGCACATTATGAATTTGGTTAATTGTATATTATGCATAATTTTTATTTAGAATATGATTATTGTAACTATAATCCTGTATTTAGCTCTGGGAAGTGGGGGGGGGGAAGTGGGCGGGTTTGGGGTGGGAGGGATTTGGGGATATATTGTAAAATTATGTTTTTGTAAAACTCTTTAATAAAAAAAAAATACAAGCTAACTTGAGGGCTAATCCACATGGAGCCCCATTTCCATCTCTCCTGTGTGCCATTGTTCACTCCCTAGAGACTAAAATGGACAATGTGAAATTTGAGCGGGCCACGAACAAGGAGTATATATTGGAGGTGGTGACCCTTTGAGAGCTGTATGCAACGGAATTTCATTTTGATGTATGCCGATTGGTGTACATTCAAAGTGACAATAAAGTTATAAAAAAAAGATTGGTGTACATTCAAAGTGACAATAAAGTTATCATCAGATTGCTAATGGAATTTTGCAGCACCTGCTTTCCTATTTTTTCCAAACTTATGCATTTTTCCCCCTAATATTTCAAATATGGTCCTCAATTTACAACCATAATTAAGCAACAATTTCAGCTGTAAGTAGTGTGGTTGTTAAGCAGGTCAACACACAAGTGACTGATTTTACAGCCATCTTGTAAAGGTCATTGCGCAAAGGCAACAGTACCAATGAAGGAGAAGGTCATTACGCAAAGGCAGCAGTCATAATGCAACACCATGATTGTTGTGTAAATTCATTGTTTGGGATGGGGTGTTTTTCCCCAGAAACCAAAAGTAAACGTGAGTTTACAGCAAAAATGTAAATCATGTTCAAGTGAGCATGAGACGCTGCAAACAGCCATAAATGCAGCCTGGTTGCTGAGCACCGAAAATGCTGTGACTATATCAGAACTTTGAATCTGGGTTGTAAGTAGCTTTACTGGGGTCCATCATAACTTCAGACATCACTAAGTGACCAGTCACAAGTTGAGCACTGCCTGTATAGTAATTTAGCCATCAAAGAAAACCCTGTTTTACCTGTTTACACCCAAAAAATAAAATAAAATACAGCAAGTTGATATAATATTACCTTCTATTCAATAGATATTTTCCAGACTGATAAGTTATCATTTTTAGAGATAAAGAAAACTAATCTGTGCTCCTTAAGCCAGTAATAGATCATCTGCCTCCAAGCCTATGCTTCAATTTTAGGCATCCCTGTCTTGAGATCAAGCAATTCATTAAATATGCCCTCCATATATTTTCCTTTACAACAGCTTCAAAACGTATATATTGATTCCTTACGTTTGATTTTTCATTTCCCCAAAATTTTCTGAAATTAGGAATTGGACATTTTGTATCCAATCTTCTGCGAAAGATACTGTATAGGGTTTCCTGCTTGAGCAGGGAGTTAGACTAGAAGACCTCCAAGGTCCCTTCCAACTATGTTATTCTGTTATTCTGTTAAAAGGTAAAGGTAAAGGTTCCCCCGCACATGCGTGCTAGTCGTTTCCGACTCTAGGGGCCGGTGCTCATCTCCGTTTCAAAGCCGAAGAGCCAGCGCTTGTCCGAGGACGTCTCCGTGGTCATGTGGCCGGCATGACTAGACGCCAAAGGCGCACGGAACGCTGTTACCTTCTCACCGTAGTGGTCCCTATTTTTCTACTTGCATTTTTACGTGCTTTCGAACTGCTAGGTTACACCTGCATAAAATAAACACCCCTACTCTGTGTCTATAATTCTTTGAATTTAAAAGTTGTCTGTACCATAAATGTCAAGATAAATATTCAAAGACTTTTATTAAGGTAAGTAAACCTTTGACCAATGTATGAGACTTCTATTTATTACCAAACATATGAATACATGGTAAAGAAAATAGTAATTTTTTTAAAAAAAATTCTATTTCAGAAAGTGGGCAAATAAAAGATGGTTTTTGTGTACAGTCTAGGAGTGGTAGTTCTTGATACCTTCATCCAGTGTAAGCTTTGGTTTGCTATATAGTTCTGAATAGAATTTTAAAAATTTAAAATTTATATCCTGTGAAATTTGTATATATTTCATCTCTTTTAATTGGAATCATTGTCCTATCTTTCTTTTTCTTTAAACAATTAGTCGAAACCTTACCAGGTCTTTCCCTGTTCTCCCATTATCTCTGTTGAAAACATGTTAACATGAATTCTGTTTGCTGTGATATGGCAAGGTGCCAGGATTTGATGTATTGCCTACAGAGTGGTATAAAACATTTATAGATCTTTTGGTACCAAAACTTTGACAATTGTATGATGAGATATGTGAGAAAAGATGTTAACAGAGGAATATTATCAATATTTATCAAGCTAATGTTGCAATTGAACCAGAATAAGATAAAGATGACATTCAATGTGCTCATTATTGTCCAATCACACCAATTAATGTTGATACAAAGTTCTTAATAGTGATACTGGCAAATAGATTACAGCAAGTGCTACTGTTTGTTAATAAGAGTGATCAAGCAGTATTTATTAAAAAAAACCAGGCAAGCAGCAAACAATATTAGGTTAGCTGCAGATTTAAGAGACCTGAATAACAATGAAGACCATTTTTTTTAATCTTATCATTAGATATTATATGAGATGCCCTCATTTAAAATAAAGATTAATGGTATGTTTTCTGCTACTTTCCCATTATTTAGAGGAACTAGACAAGAATGTCCATTTTCACCCTTGCTTTTTGATATTTGTGTAGAACTCTTCGCTTGTGCTATTAGACAACATGGGGAGATTTACAGAGTAGTACATAATTCAGTTGAACATAAACTGCTTTTATTTGCAAATGACATTCTTCTGTTTATTTCTAAACCTCACTCTATAATTTCTGTATTGTGGCAAATAATAGATGCTTTTAGTAAAACAGCAGGATATTCTATTAACTGATCTAAATCAGAACTGATGCAAATAGATGGAAATTTGGTTACCCATTTAAGGAATTTTAATTTCATACTTGTACCAAATTTGTTAAATGTTTAGGTATGTGTTTACTGAAAGATATAACACAATTAGTAACAGGTAATATAGTCAGTGGTGGGATTCAAATATGTGAACAGCTGGTTCTCTGTGTGGATGCCGCTTCCAGAAATCCATTCTGGGCCTGGGCAACAAAAAATTAGCTACTGGTTCTGCCGAAGTGGTGCGAACCGGCGAAATCCCACCACTGAATATAGTCAATGCTTTTTTTGTAAAAGAAAAAGGTGCTGGAACTCACACATGTCATACAACCTGCCTTGCCTATCCTACAAGGTTCTATCCAAAAAAGGTGCCAGAACTCCGTTCTGAGCGTTCTATGACAAAAAAAGCCCTGAATATAGTAAAAGGTTTCTTCAGATATGGATAGATGGGAGTCATTAAACCTCACCCTTTGAGGAAAGATGAGTGCTCTCAAGATAAATATTATTCCCAGATTAATTTATATTCTGAGAACAATTCCTGTTCAAATATCTGGATTTTTTTCCAGAAAATATACAGTACTCTTTGTTCATATATTTTAATGGGGTTCTTTGATTCCAAGAATAGCTTTACAGAAAAAGCAATCACCAATTAACAAAGGAGGGTTCCGTTTTTCAAAATCGGAGCTACAGATTATTAGAATATCAGTTATAAAGCTATGAAATGTAATGTCTAATAAAAATGGATTCAATCTTTTTTCCTATGCTAAATTGACTATGATAAGTCCTAAATTCCTATGCTGAATCAATATCCCTGCTTTCATCCAGTGTTTCCATATTACTGCCTTTTTTCGTAATTTTTAATGTTGGATTGGAAAAAAGATGACAATATGGAAACATTGGATGGAAGCAGGGATATTGATTCTGGAGTCAGTAATAGACCATGAATATAAATTTTTAACATACACTGTGTTAACAGATAAACATAGATGCAACTCAGTTGCAATATTCATAGCTAAAACATTGGTTAACAACATTATTTGGACCAGCAGCATTTTCAGTTTCTGAAACACCTGCGGTGAAACAAACACATTTTTGAAGCATATTTGTTCCTTCAGGTATTTGCTATCAATAAATCAATTTGATATGCAGATGTTAAAGAGATGAGTGGAAAACAGAATTAGAGGTTCCTATATTACTTAGAGTCAGGCATGTCAAACTTGCGACGTCACGTGACGTTGCGCGACATATCACGACTTTGGGGTGGGCACAGTTTCAGTATGATGCATCCGGCCCATGGGCCGGCAGTTTGACATGCCTAGCTTAGACCATAGAAGAATGTTTTAATTTCTATAGCAAGAGTACCACTGGACCTTAGACTATGGTTTATACAATATTACATCTGTATAGAAAAGGATTGTCTAGGATAGCGGCCCCCAATCTTTTGGGCACCAGGGACCAGTTTTGTGGAGAGAGTTTTTTTCCATGGACCAGCAGGGGTGTGGTTTCGTGTGCTGCCTGCATCCCACGGATGTGGCTTCGCTTGTTTGTGTGGCTGGGTTTCTGGCATGCCACAGCCCAGTGCCAGACCACAGACCGGGGGTTGGGCACTCCTGATCTAAGACAGCATTTTGCTGGAAATGTAATAAGGACAATGCTTTTCTAAAACGTATGTTTTTACAATGTTTTATACTTACTAAGGATATGAGTTAGTGACTGAACAACAAAAGTAGATTAACTATGTGTGACTGTGTGACAAATGCTAAAATTACTGCTAAGCTTGTAAGCCACCCTGAGTCTTTGGAGAAGGGCGGGATATAAATGGAATTTAAAAAAAAATCTTCAGGAAATAATATTTTCCTGAACTACATACCTAGTACATGGAATTTGACAACTGGACAATGTAAATGGATTATACGCAGCCTTAGTATAGCTAAAAGTCTGATATTGCAACATTGGAAAGATAAATGTACATTATAGCCCCACTTATTCATTGGATTAAATATTAGTATTGCTACTTAGGAGCAGATTCCTATGGTCATAGACTTTGTATGAATAATGAAATACAGGCCTTATTGGTACAAAACCCAATAGATTAAAAAACATGATAGTTATATATCAGTGTATATATATATACACACATATGTTAAATGCTTGTTAACTATTTAGATTACCTTGCTAGGCCCCAAACATGGGACAACAGTGACAGCTCATATTTGTGTAAATTTTAGATTGCTAACAAAGAATTAAAGGGAGACTGATATGCATTTCAAACTTATTTGTTTTCATCAGAGCTGTCACTGTTGTGACTACTGCCTGTGGATGGCCTTCGGTTAGGCCGAAACAGGAAATAAAGATTTGTCCCATGTTTGGGGCCTAGCAAGGTAATCTAAATAGTTAACAAGCATTTTATATATATATATATATATATATATATACACACACACACACACACACACACACACACACACACATATATATATATATATGTGTGTGTGTGTGTGTGTGTGTGTGTGTTGTATGTTATTCTATACATAACTATATGTCCTATATAAGTTATTCTCTATATAACTATATATAAAATATTTTGATGGGGTTCTTCGATTCTGAGAATACCAGGAGCTATAGATCACCAAATTTACTTATTATCAAGTAGTGTTGGAAGGAGAGAGAGAGAGAGAGAGAGAGAGAGAGAGAGAGAGAGGGAGAGAGATGCATGTTTGCATTAGATAAATATATATAGAATTGTAATTGTACAATTATAAAAGTATACATATTCTATATTTTAAATTTTTAATATTTTTCTTCACTTAATTTAAACTGCTTAAGTATTTTTATAATGCATACATCTTTCTGTTTTGTTCCCTTTTTCTGTTATTTTAAAAGTAATAAAAATTATTTTAAAAAGGAAAAGGGAGTAGATAGATTAGGAGGCAATAAGGGAACACTGCTGAGCCTCAGTCCAGTAGTTACTGAAGCACAGACTGATTGTTATAATAATTTGATCAAGAATTCATAATTCTGGCCATCAAATCTTTTTGGGGACAGCCATCTTGGTCGGATGGTAATTGAAAGGATAGGATGCTCTCTTTCCATTCTCCTCTGAAGGAATCCCCAAGCTAGTATCTTCAAGTTAACAGTCTATTATGGAGAAGGCATTTCTAGTGGATTGTCAGAAATCACAGTAACCATACTGTCCCCTATCGCTGACTCTTAGGCTGCCAAATAAAGAGAGAGAGAAATAATGAGAACTGATTTGACCCTCAGATATTTAGATATTCATCCTTCATCCATCTAGACGCCCTCCCCACTCCCTCCCCCAGTATACACATTAATGAGATTTAGGGAGCAGCCCAACTCCATTAGACTCTAGGCAGCTTACAATATTAAAAGCCAGTAAAGCTGTAAAAACCCAGAACATGCATGTTCAGAAAAGATCCTCAATCAAATTAGTAAGGATGAGATAATATTGGGACCAGAGAGCGCAATTCTGTTATTGAAACTCATCCAAACAGAGGCCCAAGGCATTCTCTCCATAAGCCAAACAATACCAAACTGATATTAGTCCTTTCTCTAAGGACTATTTCCACCTGCCATTTGCCTCAGTAAAACCTATACAGAATATATCAATGATTTACAGCTATATACCGGTAATATTGTTGTTGTTTTTCTACTATTCTTGATAGCATCAAACTTGCTACCTCAGGTCGTCACATCACTACAACTCATGAAAGGTTTGCTTCTGACTCCACTTCCATGGGGGAAAATACCATCAGATGTAGCAAGACCTGCAATAGGATTTTCCTTTTTACTGCCTATGTTTAAGTATTAGAAGAAAAAGATCTATTGATTTGTAATTTCTCCTGTACACATGTGTATTCTGTGAATGGGCTTTACAACTGGGGAGACTAAATTGGATTCCAACTGGAGGTTTCAATGAAGTTAAACGTAGGGTTGGATTCTTTCCCTAGGTCCAAATCCTAAATCCACAAAAACTATTACATGGTGTTAGATTAATTAGGAGAAAGTGTCTGGTAGGACAGGGATGGAGCTAGTAATTTCTGGAGCTAATAGAGATGATCATATAAACACCTATCTGTCCCTGGGGCCTCAGAGTTGACTCAGATGATCAAAGAGCAAAATAGTCAGTCTTGTCGCTCTTCCCTATGAGTTTATTGGAGAATTTTGGAAGCAAACCATTCACAAAAAAGTTTGATTAAGATTTGCTTTACAAAAAGAAAGATGACAGATGAAAAATATTCAAGCGTTTGCTACAGTAAACAAAAGTTAACAGATAAAAGAGAGAGAACTAGGTCAGAATAATTTATCTTCTATTTTCAGACATCTTGAAATGTTCAGCTGGGCTTTACTGGAGGCAGAATATTTTATTAATGCATTAATAATGAGCTATTGATAAAATTATTCTTTTTGCTCTAGACATGTTTTTTACCCTTTGTAATATGTGCCATTTTCTTGGCCATGCCTACTTTTAAAATGTAGACATTTGTCTACAATGTGGCCCTTCATCCACAAAAGACTATCCACCATTACCCTATTAATTTAGGAAGGCTAAAACTATTTCACACTATATCACACCTTGAGACCCAGCATGAAATTTTGCTTTCTTTACTCAGAACTTCAGAAGACTGAAATAGAACAAGATCATCATTCGATTCTTACCTTCTTTACAAATGTGATAATGTTTGCAGTCACATTATGATGACTTTTCAATTCATTCATAGTAGGAAGACTGGTATCTTTGCCACTCATTCTATTGTCACAGAGACAATGTTAAAAATGCAATACACATTAATGCAAAAAAACCCCACAACCAATTATCATTAAATCTTTTCTGGAACATACCACATCAGACTGTTTCTACTTTGTGGCAATAAAGGGCTTGGATATGACACAGCAAGCTAAAAGCTGGATGAATGAATACAACTCTCATACAATAAGTAATTTTGAATTGCCTTGTTGAATGTCATAAATGAATTTATTTATTTATTTGGCCACCCATCTTACCATAAGGTAACTCTGGGTGGCTTACACACATAAAAATAGATCTAAATTAACTGAATAAATCTAACCAAATATTAAAATCTAAGGACATGTGGGGAAGGTGGGAGTGGAATGGGGGGAGGTGGGAATCTGTTGTTAGTCAATCAACCACCTCCACTGGGGCCCCAAGCCGACTGGCAGAGCCATGTCTTTAGGCCCTTATGCAAAGATAGGAGGGTTGGGGCAAGATGTTCCAGAGGGCAGGAGCAACAGCACAGAACGCCCTCCTCCTGGACCCCATCAGCTGGAATAATTGGGCTGACGGGACCCGTAGCATGCCTCTTCTGCCGGCATGAGTGGTACAGGCCAACCCCAGTCGGGTGAGATGGTCCCTCAAGTAACCTGGACCCATGCCATGAAGGGCTTTAAAGGTGATTGCCAACACCTCGAATTGCACCCAGAAGCAGACCAGTAACCAATGTAGCTCACTGGGCTGTGATGCTACAGGGGCCATTCTTGGGGTCCCCAAAACTGCCCACACCACTGCACTCTGCACCAGCTGTAGCTTCCAAATGCTCTTCAAGGGTAGCCCCATGTAGAGCGCATTACAGTAGTCCAACCATGAGATGACTAGGGACTGAACGACTGAGCGCAGGGAGTCCTGATCCAGGAAAGGCTGCAACTGGCGCACAGCACAAATCACCTAACAACACAGGGAAAGCTAATCAACAGCAAAGTGTAGACACTCACATTTTTATGGAAGTAAAGATAGGCTAGTCACTCACATCACAAACAAGAAATCACAATTTAAAAATTTTTCAACTAAATGAATCCATCTTCTGAACAGGTCATATCTTTCTCTCAGTTACCAACTCAAGATAAAAGTCAAGAATAGACCGAAAAGATATTGAGAAAATACAGTACTTTGGGTAAAGGTAACTGAGGCGTGGAGTCTTGAACTCCCTCTTCAGTGTAGGAGTCCTGACAGAAACAAAGGGATTCCTCTCAAACTGTTCTATTTATGTTTGAAGTTTTTGACCCAGGACTTGGCATAGCTATCAAAATGGATCTGGCCAAACCTGCAGTTGTACAGTCAGGGAAAAAACAATGCTGTCCAGAGTCGTAAAGACTGCGGAGAGAATAATTGGGTGTACTCTTCCTACTTTAGATCAAATCTATGCCTCCAGGTGTTATAAGAAAGCTGTGGAGATTGTGCAGGATTGCACGCACCCCGGAAATGATCTCTTTCAGCTTCTGCCTTCTAGAAGGAGGTATAGGGTCATAAAGACCAGGACCAGCCGCTTGAGAAATAGTTTTTATCCAAAAGCGGTTTTGGCTTTGAATGCAGCAGAATGCAGTTTCTGAGAGAACTTCTGTATTTAGTTTTTAGAGTGTTAGAGTGTTTTTAGGGGTTAAATGTGTATATGTGGGGTGGGTGGTATATTGATATGTATTTTGTTGTTTTTGTTGGGTTTTGTGGGGTTAATGTGGATTTTTCAATTTCGTTGTTCTGTATGGGACAATGACAATAAAGATTATCATATCGTATCTATAGACAAATATGTAGATCAAACCAGGATTATGAGCAGCTGTATTAAAAGTGGGAAACAGAAGGCACTGGCTTATTGATCAGGCAAATCGGTAAGTCGGATTCCAGAAACAAAATGTTTCATGAGTAGTGCCATTCAATGCTACATGCATCATGATTCTCCTCAGTGTCAAAGAGTTCTGTGTACACCACTTATGGTATCTCACCATATTGTCCCAGCCTAAAGCCATTAAAATCCTGATTTAAGACATCAAACTCCTGACAAGGAGGATAATAATTGATGACATCACCACAAAACACCGAGTGAGACTGAAAGCCCAAGCAGTTTGATTGTAAGTCAATTCAAGTGGTGCCAAGGTTCATTTTCTAGGCTGTTTTCATAGTTGCTTTTTATATGCTGATTTTAATTTTGTTTTCTGTTTCATAACAGTACTTCATTGTTACATAAATGCTAATGTGGACATTCAAGAGCAAGAACAAACGCTCTGCAAACCTATCTTTTATGGCAGAATGAAAAATACATAAACTAATAAGGATAGTTGAGATAAGCAAATAATAATTGCCTATTAGTTACAAATTAAATTCTTATAATTCCTTCCGTGACTCAAAAGTAACACATTTCACAAAAAAAGCTCATTAGTTCCTATTGCATTTCAAAGCTGATTTTAATTTAGATAAAGGATCAGAACACAATGTGCATGCATGTCTATAATTTATTCTGCTATATGGATTAGTTTTTCGATAAGCAGATCTAGGATGAAAGAGATATGTGTGGCTATTCATTTACGTTTGCATTGGAAGAGAAAGGATCACAATTGGCAGACATTGGCTAAAAAGGCTGAGTGATCCCTGGCATGTCATCTGCAGAAAGAGTAAGAACAAAATCCTAGATAGCAGCTCTAAGTCAATCAGTTAATCAATCAACCAATTAATTGTTCCAATTTATTTTAACCAAAGATCAGAAACAAAGTAACATTTGCATCCCAGTAACATAAAAAGAGCCCATCTGAGTACTTTATTCAAAGCTGCAAATTAACATAGATCACACTGAGATGAGTGGACCAACTATTTTCTATTTTTAAACTTCTTTATTCTTCAAGCACATTTTAGACATTTGTTACTTAGTATGTCACACTAAGGCCAATTGATTCTTTTTTATTAATTTTGTCTTGAAAGGTTATCTTTCTACTAAATGTAAACCATATAATGGATCCCTTCTTGTTTTGTTGTTGTTGTTGTTGTTAGCTGCGAAGTCGTGTCCGACCCATCGCGACCCTATGGACAATGTTCCTCCAGGCCTTCCTGTCCTCTACCATCTTCTGGAGTCCATCTAAGCTCATGCCTACTGCTTCAGTGACTCCATCCAGCCACCTCATTCTCTGTCGTCCCCTTCTTCTATTGCCCTCAATCTTTCCCAGCATTAGGCTCTTCTCCAGTGAGTCCTTCCTTCTCATTAGGTGGCCAAAGTATTTAAGTTTTAGCTTCAGGATCTGGCCTTCTAAAGAGCAGTCTTGTTTTGAGTATGTTTTTTTATTGTCTCACATCTTAAATTAATAAGCTTAATCATCACAAAGTCTAATGATTTCATAAAGAAGCAGCCACTTCAATTTCTTGTGCCCAGGAAGTATTTTGTGATTGCTGAACTGAAATAAGCATAAATAAGCCGACTAATAAATATTATGCAATCCTGCAAAGAGAATTTTCAGGTACTATGATTTTTTTTTTTAATTTATTGTATTAAAATAGTTATTGACAAACCACACTCCTTGTTGATTTCTAAGATTTTTTTTCCTGAATCATTAACTTAAAAATGCCCAAGAGGTAAGGCCCTGATCCATGTTCAAAAGAGGGGAGTACTGACATGGTAACATTCTGCTGCAGGATGTCTCTATTCAGGCCTGCAACACTCCATTGAGACTTCAAGGAAGCCAGGCCTTGAAAAAGCTGGGTAACTTGGCTGAGAGCAGAGTTCGTCTACAGCCCAGGATATCAGGAGGAATGTGGTTGTCAAAAAAAGTCAAGTTGGTGTCTATGTGATCAAAGCCCTGTTCCTTTTTATGTATGTTACTCATGTACCACCATCACCATTACTACCCCTGAACACCCCAATTTCCTGAAGTTTGCCTATTGTAGAAGGGAAGACTACAAAACATAAACGTTGACTGGTGTGACAGCTTATCGTTTTGGTTGGATATTATCATTTGATAATCACAGGATTGCCTACTTGACCTAAGGTTAACCAATTTTAAGAATCCATTCATAAATCACTATTAAAAACTTGGATTGTTAATTATGGTTTGTCACACGGATGTTCAGAGAGGATTTGGCATTTTTGTTCACCTATCAAGTGCTTCCAAAGGACCTGAGATAGGCAGATGTGGAATTTTGATGGTCTTAAAAGGTATCTTCACAGGATGTCAGTTGTTCCAAGCAAAGTTGTTCATGGTGAATTTGTCAATGCTGATGGTGTTTAAGTGGTGCTCTAGTTGTTTTGGAATTGCACCCAAGATGCCAATTATTATTGGTACTACCTTTGCTTTTGCCACAGTTGTTCTATTTTCATTTATATGACTTCTTCTGCTGTCTCCAAGTACTACCATGTCCACTACCATGTCCACTATACAGACATTTTGTTTTTCTTATCAATAATTGTTAAGTCTGGGGTGTTATGTAGCAGGTACCTCTCTTTTAATTATTATTATTATTATTATCATCTATTAAATTTATATGCTGGCCATCTCTCGATAAGGTGACCCTTACAGATCATAATATTATCACATTAATAGATAAGAAATTCACTGAATATAATAGAAATGTTGCAGAAAATGGAGATAGCTTGGTGTCTCCATTTTCAGCAACAGTTCCAATAGCTGGTTACCTGAGGAAACAATGGGCCACTAAGTAGTTGTTGTGGTGGGGAACATGGAACAATATTGGATTTTATAGAACTCTATTGCCTTTCTTTCATTTTGCTGTCTAAGCTTCTTGGCTCTTGTGTGTGAATCAAGCTGAAAGCAATTAGTAATCAGCAAATTGACCTTTACTACCAGTCCAGGCACTTGGAGGACACTGAGCTGGATCTTTGTTTATTGAGGGGGTGAGGAGAGACACAGAGAGAAAGTATGTTCAAATAAGGAATTAATTTACTATTTTTTCCAGGAAATGAGAGAAAAGACATATGATACAAAGTTCAATATTCTCTCTGGAATTCAACCCTGAAACTTTGAATTATCCTCATAGCCAGAATACAGTAGATACTAGTTCAATTCAAGTGGGCAGATCAGCTTTTTAAACTTGCAGTATTGGCTTTTTTGTGGTATCCTATGAATCAGAGCTTTGATGGGAACAATTATTTCAGTTTTAGGTCTTCACTTTTCCTACTGAAAACTAGAACTTTTAATCATTTTAAGGCACTTAAGCTATGAGTAGGCAATATTAATTTGACCTGTTGCTGTTTCATCTCTTTTGAAGTAGCCAACATAATATGTATGTAGGCAAAGAATAACTCACACAGAAAGCATGCAAAATTACTGCTCCATGCCGCCGATCTTCATTCGAAAAGATGTCATCAGGGAATTCAAGGAGAGCTGAGAAGGAAAAAGAAAATAAAATCAAACATTGAAACAGTTGAATTATAGTAAAGATATATTAATTAAACAAGCGAAGTGGTTTTTTAGACGGGCAATCTTTGTATGTTCCTATATTATGGAAACTGTCCTACAGTGCATATTATTACCAAGCTACTTCATGTTACATCTTAGTGTAAATATGTAGAATGAAATTTGATGTTATAGTAACCAGGCTTAAAAGAACTATTAAATTCTTAAAACAATAAAATTATACTTATAATACTGGGCATAATTTAGAAGCACATTTTAAAACTTTTGATTAAAATGAGACAATACAAACTTGAGAGTTTTATCATCTCTACAGTTCAGATTCGTTGCTGATTTTAGCAGTTTGGAGCAATTCTCAAATAGGTGGATTTACTTATTTTAAAATCTGTGCTAACAGATAGAGGATATGTTAACTGGAAAACAGTAATGGCAACTGTAAAGTGAACGGGGCTAAATTTATTATTTTCTCATTTTTACTGCACACAGTACTAATTGTGGGGAAAAGAATAAAATAGAATACTTCATTGGCCAAGTGTAAAGACACACAAGGAATTTGTCTCTGGTGCAAAAGTTCTCAGTGTACATGCAAAGCAACAGAGTAATAATAATCATAGTGATGATGCCAATAAAGGGGGGCGGGTAATAAAGAAGATTGTAAGGATAATAATAATACTACAGCAATACAACATGGGTAAATATACTTAGACATAAGACAATACTGTGAAAATTAGGAGTTCAGCAGAGGGGAAAAATGTTCCTGTGTCTAGTTGTTTTGGCATGCAATACCCTATAATGGTGCCCTGAGGAAAAGAGTTGAAACAGTTTATGTCCAGGATTTGAGCGGTTTGTAGATATTTTCTCAGCCCTCTTTCTGACCCGCGCAATATATAGGTCTTCTATCGAAAGCAA
The DNA here is from genome assembly GCF_964194415.1 of Vipera berus. Taxonomy (NCBI): domain Eukaryota; kingdom Metazoa; phylum Chordata; class Lepidosauria; order Squamata; family Viperidae; genus Vipera; species Vipera berus. Next base: position 122,863,521 of record NC_138204.1, on the reverse strand, counting down.
GCCAGTTGGAATTGTTTTTTCTGCAGTCTTACTCTCTCTGCTGGAGTCTGTACCTGTCCTGTTTGGTTTCTATACCAGTTACTGAAATATAAATGACAGACGCAATAATTCCTCTGTAGAACTGTATCAACGGCTCCAGGGGCAGTCTGAACTTCCTGAGTTGATGCAAGAAGAAACATTTTTTGTTGTGTTTTTTTAATGATGGTTCTAATGTTAAGTGTCCAATTCAAGCCCTGGGAGATTATAGAACCCAAAAGCTCACAGGATTCTAGAATAGAAGGACTCCTCTTAAATACGTTGTCATCTACAGTTTTAAGCATGTTTGGCTCCAGATTGTTCTGACTGCATCACAGGCCAGTTGTTCAACCTCCTGTTTATATGCAGACTCAACACTGTCTAGAATTAGACCAATGACTGTTGTATCATCTACAAACTTCAGTACTTTAACAGAGGAATCCCTAGAGATGCAGTCATTGGAGATGCAGTCATCTCTGTTTATGATAGGAAACACCATGTGATGTATGTTTCTTATTAATGGTACATTTGCTGCTGGACCACTATGTTTAGATAGTGATTAAGATTTTAAAAATATGAGGAAAAACATGCCTGCTTAAAGGAAAAGCCAACTGAATCAGTTCACACAATGGCAAACTCGTTGTTTATTTGGAAACCAATAGATAAAATTTGAGCCCAATCATATTGGAGTGCTATGGTTGCTCAGCAACTAACATTCATAGTCATTTTGTCAGCAGGAATGCAAGCTAATGAAGCTCCCAGTCTGAATTGGTCACTAGTAGGCATTCTGCACCTTTGATAGCTTGAATATGAAGACTCCGGTCAACGTCTTCTTTTCTCCAGCGGCATCTATTGCTGAAAAATGTGTAGTTTCTATTAAATTTTCCCTTCAAAGCGAAAACATCTAAGTGCGTGCCATAGAAATAAATTGATCAGGGAATCAAGGCTTTTGAAATATTTTTGTGTCATTTTCCAGTTTCTTACTTTTAGACAAAGCTTTCCTCTCTCAAACAGCAAGCAGAGAACCTTCCAAAGTGGTGCGTGGATATGCATATTGGAGAGGAAGCAGAGGTCCTTTTGATCCCAGGATAATAGTCTTTGATCACAAGGGATGTTTTGATCCAGAACTAGCCATCTTTTAACTCAGAAACAAACACAGAAAAAGCACTTTGCTACATAGGGTCCAAAAACAGAGGCAACATTCACTGTTTCCAACAGTGAACACGAACAGTTCTCTAGATTAGATTACAAGGCAAACATAAATATCTCTTCTCAGCATCTCAGAAATAAACTCATCCTGGTGATATTTAGGTATTTTCACTTTAACAACAAATTCAAATGCAAAATTCTGACAGATATGGTAGAAAAACAGGTCTGTTAAGTAAGAAAGAGCATATTGGGAAAAGACTTGAAGATTGCTTCCAGTCTGTACGCCACCAATGGCCCTCTGACTCATTTTCCATAGCCTACATATGCTTGATATGTTCACACTATCTCCAACGTTACGCATGAGCCTGCTCTCTTACCCTCAGTACTTTTTTCACAGCCTTCCATCCAAGAAAGTTTGAGGTTTTTCATGGGAATGGGTGGATACGTGAACAGAAGTTGTGAATACTGGGCAGGTAGGCAGGCAGGCAAGTGGGCAGGAGGAAAGGAGGAAGGAAGGCAAGCAGGCAGGCAGGGAGGGAGACAGGGAAGAAGACAGGCAGGCAGGCAAGCAGGCAGAGAGGCATCATATCACTAGTGCCACTTTATAAAACCCCAGTAAGACCACGCCTGGAATACTGCAACCAATTTTGGTCACCATATTACAAAAAAGATGTTGAGACCTCGGAAAAAATTCAGAGAAGAGCAAGTAAGACGATCAAAGGCCTGGAGACTCAAATCCATGAAGAACGGCTGCAGGACTTGGGTTTGGCTAGTCTAAAGAAAAGAAGAAATAGGGGAGACATGATAGCAGTATTCCAATATTTGAGGGGCTGTCACAAAAAAGACCCCTTCATGGATTACTGCCTTGTCGTGGCGAAGGGGCTTGCGTAATTCAATGAAGCTATGAGCTATGCCGTGCAGGGCCACCCAAGACGGACAGGTCATAGCTGAGAGTTCTGACAAAACGTGATCCACTGGAGAAGGAAATGGCAACCCACTCCAGTATCTTTGCCATGAAAACCCTATGGACAGTACCAAAAGGCAAAACGATATGACGCTGGAAGATGAGCCCCTCAGGTCGGAAGGCGTCCAATATGCTACTGGGGAAGAGCAGAGGGCTAGTACTAGTAGCGCCAGAAAGAATGAAGCGACTGGGCCAAAGCCGAAAGGACGCTCAGCTGTGGATGTGTCTGGTGGTGAAAGGAAAGTCCGATGCTGTAAAGATTTTTTCTCCATAGGAACCTGGAATGTAAGATCCATGAATCAAGGAAAGCTGGACGTGGTCAAACAAGAGATGACAAGACTGAACATCGACATCTTAGGTATCAGCGAACTAAAATGGACAGGAATGGGTGAATTTAATTCAGATGACCATCAGGTATACTACTGCGGGCAAGAATCCCTCAGAAGAAATGGAGTAGCCTTCATAGTCAATAAAAGAGTAGGAAAAGCAATACTGGGATACAATCCTCAAAATGACAGAATGATCTCAGTTCGAATCCAAGGCAAACCATTCAATATCACAGTAGTCCAAGTCTATGCCCCAACCACCAGTGCTGAAGAGGATGAAATTGACCAGTTCTATGAAGCCCTACAGCACCTTATAGAACTAACACCAAAAAATGATGTCCTTATCATCATGGGGGATTGGAATGCTAAAGTAGGAAGCCAAAAGATAACTGGAATAACAGGCAAGTTTGGCCTTGGAGTACAAAATGAAGCAGGGCACAGGCTGATAGAATTTTGTCAAGAGAATACGATGGTCATAGCAAACACTCTTTTCCAACAACCCAAGAGACGGCTCTACACATGGACATCACCAGACGGTCAACACAGAAATCAGATTGACTATATGCTCTGCAGCCAAAGATGGAGAAGCTCTATACAGTCAGTAAAAACAAGACCAGGAGCTGACTGTGGCTCAGATCATGAGCTTCTCCTTGCAAAGTTTAAGCTTAAACTGAAGAAAGTAGGGAAAAGCACTAGGCCAGTCAGGTATGAATTAAATCATATCCCTGTTGAATATACAGTAGAGGTGACAAATAGATTTAAGGAATTAGATCTGATAGACAGAGTGCCTGAAGAACTATGGACAGAGGTTCGCGACATTGTACAACAGGTAGCAACCAAAACCATCCCAAAGAAAAAGAAATGCAAGAAAGCAAAATGGCTGTCTGAGGAAGCTTTGCAAATAGCTGAGGAAAGGAGGGAAGCAAAAGGCAAGGGAGAAAAACATAGATATGCCCAATTGAATGCAGAATTCCAGAGAATAGCTAGAAGAGATAAGAATGCCTTCTTAAATGAACAGTGCAAAGAAATAGAAGAAAACAATAGAATAGGGAGGACCAGAGATCTTTTCAAGAAAATTGGAGAGATGAAGGGAACGTTTAATGCAAAAATGGGCATGATAAAGGACCAAAATGGCAGGGACCTAACAGAGGCAGAAGAGATTAAGAAGAGGTGGCAAAATTACACAGAAGAACTATACAAGAATGAGCTTAACGTCCCAGATAATCACAATGAGTTGGTCACTGACCTCGAGCCAGACATCCTAGAATGTGAAGTGAAGTGGGCCTTAGAAAAGCTGAGCAACAACAAAGCTAGTGGAGGTGACAGTATTCCAGCTGAGCTATTCAAAATCTTAAAAGACAGTGCAGTAAAAGTGCTACACTCAATTTGCCAGCAAATTTGGAAAACTCAACAGTGGCCACAGGATTGGAAAAGATCAGTTTACATTCCAATTCCAAAGAAAGGCAGTGCCAAAGAATGTTCAAACTATCGCACCATTGCACTCATTTCTCATGCTAGTAAAGTCATGCTTAAAATCCTACAAGCTAGACTTCAGCAGTATGTGGATCGAGAACTACCAGTAGTACAGGCAGGATTTCGAAGAGGCAGAGGAACTAGAGATCAAATTGCCAACATACGCTGGATCATGGAGAAAGCTAGGGAGTTCCAGAAAAACATCTACTTCTGCTTCATTGACTATGCTAAAGCCTTTGATTGTGTGGATCATAACAAACTGTGGCAAGTTCTTAAAGAGATGGGAGTACCAGACCATCTTATTTGTCTCTTGAGAAACCTATATGCGGGTCAAGAAGCAACAGTGAGAACTGGACACGGAACCACTGATTGGTTCAAAATTGGGAAAGGAGTCCGGCAAGGCTGTATACTGTCACCCTGCCTATTTAACTTATATGCAGAGCACATCATGAGAAAGGCAGGGCTAGATGAATCAAAAGTTGGAATTAAGATTGCCGGAAGAAATATCAACAACCTAAGATACGCAGATGATACCACTCTAATGGCAGAAAGTGAAGAAGAACTAAAGAGCCTCTTGTTGCGGGTGAAGAAGGAGAGTGCAAAACTTGGGTTGAAACTTAACATTAAGAAAACCAAGATCATGGCATCTGGCCCTCTCAATTCCTGGCAAATAGATGGGGAAGAAATGGAGGTAGTGACAGATTTTATTTTCCTGGGCTCCAAGATCACTGCAGATGGGGACTGTAGCCAAGAAATTAAAAGACGCTTGCTCCTGGGGAGGAAAGCCATGGCAAATCTAGACAGCACACTAAAAAGCAGAGACATCACCCTGTCAACAAAAGTGCGTATAGTCAAGGCTATGGTCTTCCCAGTTGCAATGTATGGCAGTGAAAGTTGGACCATAAGAAAGGCTGAGCGCCAAAGAATTGAGGCCTTTGAACTATGGTGCTGGAGAAGACTCCTGCGAGTCCCTTGGACTGCAAGGCGATCAAACCGGTCAGTCCTAGAGGAGATAAACCCTGACTGCTCTTTAGAAGGCCAGATCCTGAAGCTAAAACTCAAATACTTTGGCCACCTAATGAGAAGGAAGGACTCACTGGAGAAGAGCCTAATGCTGGGAAAGATCGAGGGCAATAGAAGAAGGGGACGACAGAGAATGAGGTGGCTGGATGGAGTCACTGAAGCTGTAGGCGTGAGCTTAAATGGACTCCAGAAGATGGTAGAGGACAGGAAGGCCTGGAGGAACATTGTCCATAGGGTCGCGATGGGTCGGACACGACTTCGCAGCTAACAACAACAAACACAAAAAAGAGAGGGTCAAATTATTCTCCAAAGCACTTGAAGGCAGGACAAGAAACAATGGTTGGAAACTGACCAAAGAGAGAAGCAACCTGGAATTAAGGAGAAAGTTCCTAACAGTGAGGACAATTAACCAGTAGGACAGCTTGCCTTCAGAAATCATGGGCGCTCCATCACTGGAAGTTTTTAATAAGAGACTAGACAGTCACTTGTCTGAGATGGTATAGGTTCTCCTGCTTGAGCGGGGAGGCTGGACTCAAAGACCTCCAAGGTCCCTTCCAGCTCTATTTTATTCTAATATATTCTAACTTTTTTTCCTCTCCCTGGATCTGTCTTTCTCCATACACAGTGAAATGAAGCCACTATTAGGTTACTTGGGTTGCAACATAACCACAGTGCTGGGTGACTTGTGGTGTGTTCCCAAGTGTGGTAAATATGAGTTGCAAGATTGCATGGCTCTCTTCGAATTCTCTATCGCCTCCTCCTTGGTGAAGGAGAGTGGGGAGATTGAGCAACAAGTTCCACTTTTGGGTTCCTCCCTGTACAGATGTCATAACTGAGATTTGGGAGGGGATAAAGCTATCATGTGAAAGACTCCTATTCTTCCCAAAGGAAAGGGGAGAAAAACCCAAGCAAACAGTAAGAAACTTGCAGCACCATCCTAAAATGCCTTCCCAGACTGAGGGAGAAGCAGCCTGGAAGCTTCTACTAGTGAAAGGACCGTGATGTAGCTCAGGTGCTTTTGGGGGGTAGAGAGTTTTGCTCTAGTGGTTAAGGTACCAGCAGGAGACCATGAGTTCAAGCCTCATCTTAGCCATGAAAGCAGCTGGCTGATTTTGAGCCAGGTTCTTTCTCAGCCCAACCCACCTGACAGGGTTGTTGTTGTGAGGAAAATGGGAGGAGGGGAAAGGTGTATTGGAGATGTTCGGCACCTTATGTTATTTGTAACAGGTTACAAATAAACAAATAAATAAATCCTGCAAGGCAATTGCTGGAAAGAGCTTCATTGGGGCTAAGGAGGCAGAAGCAATGAGCTACAACAACCTTCTCAAATTGGGGGAAAAGGCGGGAAGCACTTTTGCCTCCAACAGCAAAAGGCATAGAGATTTGATTGGAGGCAGGAATTAGTGTGCTTTCCTGTCAACATTTTAATGTAGGGCAGGTCAAGAAACAGGCACAGCAGTGATTTCAAAAATGCCATTTATTGTAATAATCTAGACCAGGGCTTTTTTTCTCATAGAACGCTCAGAACGGAGTTCCGGCACCTTTTTTGGATGGAACCTTGTAGGGTAGGCAAGGAGGGTTGTATGACATGTGTGAGTTCCGGCACCTTTTTCTTTTACAAAAAAAGCACTGATCTAGACTAACAGAATCTTGAAAGTCTGTCCAAATTTCTTTGTCCCATTTAGTACTAAACAATATCAAGGTGGGATTACTTAGTATTTCTTTCTCACCCTTCTTTCTTTCTCAATCCTGTGTAATTTTTTTCTGCCGGTCCCCTCTTACTGCTCACTCTTTCACTCTTACTGCTCACTCTGCTCACTCCATCCCCAAGACAGCACTAAATCTGCTTATACTTTCTTGGAAACAGCTTCCCTTGGGATGATGGTTTATCTGCAGCAGACAGCTTTGGTTTTCTAACAGTGCTGAGCTAAAATGCCCCATATCCTTTTCCTTTTCCTAGACTGGCTGGGGTTGATGGGACTGCAGTTTAGCAACCTCTGTACAGCTTCAGATTATAGATTAGAATATTAATTTTTATTTTATTTTATTTTAATTCCATTTATATCCCGCCCTTCTGCGAAGACTCAGGGCGGCTTACAAGCTTAGCAGTAGCCTTCATTCTATGTATATGCCTGCTTGTTAGGGCTTTCACACACACCCCAAGCGGCATTATTACAAAGTCAGCTTATTGCCCCCAACAATCTGGGTCCTCATTTTACCTACCTCGGAAGGATGGAAGGCTGAGTCAACCTTGAGCCTGGTGGGACTCGAACCTGCACTAATTGCAGGCAGCTGGTGTTACTTAAGGAGGCATCAGCCCACTGCTCCACTAAGGCTCTTCATCATATAATGATGAAAATGATTTTTGTAGTTACGTATAAAACATATTCAGTATTACATTGAAGTAGTCTTCATGCTGCCCCTCTTACAATTTGAGTTTAAGATTCCTGCCCCAATTTGAGCCAGACAAACAAGCAAAGGGGACATCACACTTCACCCACCAGTGGGGCCCAAGGAAGGGCGTATCCATCATTGCTGTCAGTGTGAGAAATAACCCCTTCACTGGTGGAGCTCCTTATAGATTATTCATGACTACCCAGCCATTCTAGATCACTCTTACGGGAGGTGAAGATATAGTTAAACATTGTGTGACAGGTCCTGCTTATCAGGGCTCATAATTATTTATAGATGTACCCTGAATTTTCTCATTCTTTCAGATAGCAGCAGCCTTCGCATCTTGTGACAGTGAATTCCATAAATTCATGTGAAGAAAGAATTTTTTAAGTATTATTATTATTACATTTGTAATGTTATGAGTGACGGAGAAGATGTTTTAGCCACTTTTTAAATACCATTTCTAATTCTGGAAATTATTATCATGCTGTTGAGACTCAAAACACTTGTACCTAGCTTTAAATACAGAATAAATCAAAGGTTTAAGAAAACTGAAAGGCATGCCTGTAATCCCCTCTTTAATCCAAGGATCTTGGTGTAACTGTTTTTATCTGTAAGAAAAGCAGCATTCACCCCATACAATTTTTATCTACAGTAAATAGACAAAGTGTGGGGAGGATGAGTATACATCTTTAACTACTCATGTACATTAAAATGAATGTTCTGCCGAAGTTTCTTTTTTTGTTTCAAATGATACCTATATTGAAAAAGGATGCCAACCTTGATGAATGGCAGAAGGGTATTAATAAACTTATCTGGGCGGGGAAGAAACCAAGAGTTAAATTTAAGATTCTGCAAGATGCTAGGGAAAGAGGGGGACTCAAGGCGCCTAACTTGAAATTGTATTATGATGCGGAGGTCATGACATGGGTTAGCGATTGGCTCATTTTAACTAATAAAAGAATACTTCATCTTGAGGGTTGGGATTTGGTATATGGATGGCATGCATATTTGCTTTATGATAAAAAGGTAGACAGGGCTTTTAAATCTCATATTCTTAGAAGTGCCTTGCTGCGTGTCTGGAAAAAGTATTATTATAAGTTAAATTATAAAATACTGATTTGGGGAATTCCCGGACACGCGATAGAAGGTGTATCTATGGGAGTGAGTTTGGATATGTTTTCCTATAAGGAATAACTTAGATTGGAAGGGAATAATTGGCAACTTAAGTCATTAGATGAGTTAAAACAAGAAAACATAAGTTACTCTTGGTTCCAATACACCCAACTGAAAGCTAGGTGGAAGCTGGACCAGAAGGTTGGCATTACAATTACAGATGAAAACTTAGTAAAACAAATTAGAGATTTAAATCGTGCACATATAAAGAGGATATATAATGTTTTAATTGAATTGGACTCGGAAACGGAATTAGTTAAAGATTGTATGATAAAGTGGGCACAAAATATTCAGGAACCAATTGCGCTGGATACTTGGGAGGTAATCTGGGTTAGAAATGTTAAATTTACTCAGGCTCAAAATTTAAGAGAAAATTTTTATAAAATTTTTTATAGATGGCATTTGGATCCCAAAAAGTTGTCCAATATGTATCCTAACCTACAGTCTAAATGCTGGAGATGCGGTAGTTTAGATGCTACTTATTTTCATATGTGGTGGACTTGCAGAAATATAAAAGCTTTTTGGATTAAAATTTGGTGGAACATTCAAAAGATTTTTAAGAGAAAGATAAAGTTTTCTCCACAATTGTTTTTATTGGGTATTGTTGTAGATTGTGATACCAAAGAAATCAATTTGATGTTGAACTTGATAACAGCAGCACGGTTACTGGTGGGACAATATTGGAAGAAGGATAGTTTGCCTACTATAGAAGAATGGGTACTTAAGGTATCGAATCTTGGAGAAATGTCTAAGATTTCTGCTTATTTGAAGGATTATTCGCAAGAAAGATATATTTCAGTTTGGAGGAGATGGATAGATTATATTCAGAATAAATATGGGACTAAAAAGTTCCATTTAGCTTATGAGTAGATTTTAGATTTTTATTAACTTTAGTATTAGTATTGATTATATTTTTGTTTAAGTTATTATTATGTTTTTATGTATCAATGTTAAAGGGGAGTTAAAGCACATTATGAATTTGGTTAATTTTATAATGGATAATTTTAGTTAGAATATGATTATTATATTTATGACCCTGTATTCAGCTCTGGGAAGTGGGGGGGAGGGGGTGGTTTGGGGCGGGTGGGTTTTGGGGATGTTCTGTAAAACATTTTTTGTGAAACTCTTTAATTAAAAAAAAACTACTCATGTACAGGCACCTTGTAATCCCAGTGGAACCAATACATCTCCCCCCTCCCCATCTCAGCTTCATCACAGCTAAATGGGGGGGGGGGAAACAAGGGGTCTGTGGCAGGATTAAGTAAGCATCCCAGCAGGTGGGATTTGAGCAAATAGTAGCAACAAGCTGCTGCAAAAACACAAGTCCACAGGGTTCTAACCCTCGCTGCTATTGCATTTAGACACAGATAAAGAATGGCAAAACCTAGCATTTCTCTTTCTAGCATCCAACTAAATACAAGTTTATACACTGTCCTATGCCATGGTTTGTTTTAACCATGCTTTGTTGAACAAATAGCAGTGGCCTTGTTCAGACATAAAAAATAAACGTTAAACAATAGTTTACAAATATGGCTGATTTCACACTTAATAAGAGGTCAGTAAAACACAATATGGAGAGACTATATATACTGTATATCCTACATTAAGGATTATAGTTATACGTATTCCGCTAAAGGCAGGGAGAAGAGTATATCATTTAGCAAAACCACTTTACACAAGACTCTGAATCAAAGCTGTCAGATGGTTAAATGATATACAGTATCTGTGTCTGTGAATGCTGTGTCACCCCAAACATCATGGGATGTCACTTTTGACATAATGTCATAGGTTTGTCATCACTGCATTAGTACAGAAATTAGTAATGGTTAGAGTCAGACCATTGTTCCAAGGGAAGCTGTTTCCCTTCCCTTGTATCTTCATGCTGCCCCTCTTACAATTTGAGTTTAAGATTCCTGCCCCAATTTGAGCCAGACAAACCAGCAAAGGGGACATCACACACCTCCACCACCACCAGCCCCATGTTTTCTCTTTTCTCTTTTAGTTTTAGTTTGGCTTTCACACTGTTCAGTTCAAAGAAAAAGTGCTTAAGCTAAGGATTGTTCAAAAACCAATCTCCATTTCCTTTTTGTCAAGGATGGCAAATTGTCCTGTTGCTATTAAATAATTAAGGCAAAGCTAGTTCTCAAACTGTTTTGCAGAATCCTAACAGGGATTCTGAGCTTTTTGATCAGTTTTGAACTACTATAAGCTATTTTATGCATGATACTCTCATAAATAAGCAGCAAGGAATATATTGTTTTGAATCTGGCTTGAGCTGTTTCACTAGGATAATTTGATGTCATGCGGTATATTTCTGACTTAAACTATGTACAGACAAAAGTTGCAGTTCATTTGCACAGTTAATTATAATTGCCAGGAATGTGCAAATTTCCTAAATGTCATTATCAGTACAGGTTTATCAGCGCAACAGCTGTATTTGTCTATTTCCTACATAGGTGGATGACTTTTATAATCTTTTTTCATATTTGAGGTATACTTCTAAGGTCCGTAATGTGAAAAAACCTCAGTCTATAAATCATTTGGTGAATGTTTTTAAACATGACACAGTATACAATAACTCCTAAAAATAATCTTCTGAAAAAACAAAGCATAATGGAATGATATTTCAATAAATGTGGAACAATCCTATTAACTTTCCTGGTTGTCTATTGGAAGTAAAGTAACAGGAAATGGTAAATCCCTTGGGATTTTGATTTCTAGAATAATTGCATCTTTATTGCTGGAGATGAAATATTTATTGGACATCTTAATGCAACAAGAAAGATTTGTAGTACTGCTATAGTTTAATGAATGTAGCATCATCCCGGGAAGACAGTACTATATATACATACTGTGCCTTGTAGGACTGTGCACTGATAATAATTGCTTGACAAATATCTGCTCTACCAACAGTATTATACAGATATAGGACTTACATCAAAAAATGTTAAAAAATTACATATACCAGTTAAAGATTACAGAAACTGAAATCCAACACATTTGGAGACCTTTAGACTGAGAAAACGAATGTACAGTATATGGATCATTCGTCCTATTATTGGCCTCTTACAATAGTGCACATGTACAAGTGATTAGGGAAGGGGTGGGAAGAGGAAAAAAATACACTGTTGCTACCCTGGTGATAAGTTCAACTATCTAAGAATTGGCAGAAGTCCTTCTTACATGATTCTGTGGTTTCTACGTCACCTGAGATGTATGGGTTTTAAAGGATGCACTTCAGTGCTGGCAACAATTCTCATTATGCTTCACTAGCACATGAAATAACGACACTCATTGATATGTACTTGAAAGTGCCTTTGATCAGGCTTGTCTTTCATGTGCCTTTTTTTTTAAAAAAAAGATGTTATTAGTATACTATCTCTGATAAGGGACACGGTGGCTCAGTGGGTTAGGAGGCTGAGCTTGTCGATCAGAAGGTCGGCAGTTTGGCGGGTCGAATCCCGAGTGCCGCGTAACAGAGTGAGCGCCTGTTACTCGTCCCAGCTTCTGCCCACCTAGCAGTTCGAAAGCACGTCAAAATGCAAGTAGAAAAATAGGGACCACTACGGTGGGAAGGTAACAGCGTTCCGTGCGCCTTTGGCGTCTAGTCATGCCGGCCACATGACCACGGAGACGTCCTCGGACAAACGCTGGCTCTTCGGCTATGAAACGGAGATGAGCACCGGCCCCTAGAGTCGGAAACGACTAGCACGCATGTGCGGGGGAACTTTTACCTTTACCTTTACCTTATCTCTGGTAATAAATAACTGCTCTATAGAATGAGTTCCATGATCAGTCTATGTTTTAAAACATAGGAAGTCTGCTAAGCTCTTCCTATAAATCCAACTGAGTGGAAGGTTTTCATCTGGCTAATTAAAAAGGCAAGACCATAAATCTGAAGTAAAGCTTACAGAAGGGCAAATAATGTCAGATTTACACAGAGGAGACACACGGCTGAAACCACTGCAATGAAAAAGAATTAAAAAGGATATTTTATGAGAGATTGCTAACAGTGGAAATGTACAAGATGTCAAAACCACTATCTATGTGATTTGCAAGAAGTCTTTTTAACAGGAGGAACTGCCTGGCATAGAATTGACTGCATGTAATTCGGCCAAGATGTCCTGTCTCTCTTCTTCCCTCTCATGCAATATTTCTAACCCAGAAATTACTCAAAGTTTTATGCATAAATTTGATCACTTTTCAGATAGGAACTGCACAATAAAGCTGGCAACTATCATATTGGCAGTCACCAATTAACCTATCTTATTCTGTTTAACATTGGTATTGATATATAAGCTTACAGTATTTATATTTTTAATAAAATATTCTTGAAGCTTATAATAAAAATTCCCTCCAATTAATATAAAATAAAGGTAGTGTTTATGTTAATATTCAAGGAAATAAAGTGAAAGAGAAATAAATTCTACTTCAAATTAAAATGCATAATTGTTGCTGTGACTACTGTACATAAATAATTCAGCAGCAACCCAGCATTTTTTTTCCTTCACAAGACTCTATAAAGCAAACAAGACCATTGAATTTAATAAAAGATTATGCAAATTTCCTGCTCGAATAGTGCCCTGGATTAATGAAATCCTACTATGCTATACCAAAGACAATAAAGTCTACTTTCACATCCTATATACAGTATTAATTTTCTCATATTCTAAGCTAGTAGCAGCTATCGGACCATTCATAAAACTTGCTCTTTCCAAATCTGTGCGGCATCTCTTTGTATACATGAGATACTAAATAACTTTTATAAGTGTTTCTGACTATGAACTGATTATTTGAGCTTATTTCCCTCTTGTATGTCTGATAAAAAATAAGCTATTTTTGAGCAGATGGATGGCATATTTTTGTAGTATTCCCAGGGCATTTTATTCTCAGCAGGATTTTTAAATGTAAGGAAAATTACAGGAAAGCTGTGCACTGATTATGAAGATAGCATACAGAAAAATGAAACTAGAGTTTGGCTTTTTAAAAAATGTAGTTAGTATAGTTTCATCCAACTAAATTTCAAGGCTTTAAGGTAGATGGTCCATTAATAGATATCCTATAGCAGGGGTGTCAAACTCAATTTCATTGAGGGCCGCAGCAGCATTGCGGTTGCCCTCAGGGGGCCGGGTGGGTATGGCCTGGGTGGGCGTGGCCTACTGGGTGGGCGTGGCCAGAGTGCGTATGGCCTACTGGGTGGGCGTGGCCAGCTCTACATCGTTGGCATCAAGGCTGCCTATGGGGGCCTGGGCAGGAGTGGGACAGATCTGAGGGTCTCTGGCAGAAGGAGGGTCTCTGGGCCAGGGCCAAGGCAGTGGGGGCCGTTCCCTCACTGTTTCCAGGATGGCTTCGCGGGCTGCATGAAACCACTTCGCGGGCCGGATCTGGCCCCCGGGCCTTGTGTTTGACATGTCTGTCCTATAGGAATTGAATCATATAATCCAGATGATGTCATTTATTACAAATTCCCACTGAAAGAAACAGGATTAAATTAATCATAATGAACTTGTTTTATTAAATCAAAAGAAGCTTAATTACTGCTAACAGACTGAGAGTAGAGAGGGGTGGGTTGGGGTTTTTTTTGCACAAAACAAGTACTTGAAATAGTCGCCTGCCGGGTCTCTTGGAATGACACTCATTTAAAAAGCAGGAATCTTCTCTTTTCCTGAAAATAAGCATTTATACTATCTTTCACTGTAACAATAATGCTAAAGACATTCCAAAATCATAAAATCAAAAACAGGGATTACAATAGAAGAAATAAAAAATAAAATAAAATTACACTGATGTTTCATTAAAAACTATTTACCCATGATAAGCAGGCCTGTTGAAATCAATTTACCAGGCAGAAAAATCCTAACTAAGGAAGAGGCTGGATGGAGTCACTGAAGCAGTAGGTGTGAGCCTAGATGGACTCCAGAAGATGGTAGAGGACAGGAAGGCCTGGAGGAACATTGTCCATAGGGTCGCGATGGGTCGGACACGACTTCGCAACTAACAACAACAAAGGAAGAGGCAAACAAAGAACTACTATATGAGGCAGAGCAAGAAACTGGATAATATACCGCATCACAACCAATTATGTTTTTGCACTACAAAGAGATCTAGCAGAATCAACAGCTTTCCAGCACAGAATATCCTTTTGGGTGACCAAGACTGAATCGGCATTAATGCTATGCTGGAAGGTGAACATAAAGAAATATAGATATTGTACAGAAAATGTGAGTTATGCTACCATAACTAAATCATTAACTGAAAATGAAAAGCTAGAAATGAATTAATATACTTTATTGGCCCTGGAAAATGGGTTCTAGCCCATATTTCATCACAAGTTCTTTTTTTCTCCTTTGCAAAAACACCCCCACAAACAAACTAAAATAGTTCCTTTTCCAGTAGCATAGCATGAAACAAACCTGGATCAATAACCATAGGACCATCAGCAAATAGTTATATCATCAAAAAACCATTTGGATTCTATCTCAATAAATCATCCGGTATTCACAATTGTCACTATAGGATTGCAGGCAAGAAGAATTGTATTTATTCTTCATAATTGTGCATCACTGCAAGAATCTTATTCCTATCCTGTTAAGCACAGGTAGACCTTGATTTATGTCCAAACTGAGCTGAAAATTTATATTGCTAAGTGAGACAGTCATTAAATGAATTTTGCCTCATTTTATGACCTTTCTTGCCATGGTTGTTTAATGAATCACTGCAGCTGTTAATAACATGGGTTGTTAAATGAATCTGGGTTCCCCAGATCTGACCTTTGCTTGTCAGAAGGTCACAAAAGGTGATCACATGACACCAAGACACTGCAACCGTCATAAATATAAGTCTCTTGTCAAGCATCTGAATTTTGATCACATGATCACAGGGATCTGCAATGGTGGTTGTGAAAAATGGTCACTTTTTTAGTGCCTTTGTAACTTTGAACAGTTACTAAATGAACTGTTGTAAGTTGAGGACTATTTGCAATCAAAGACCATGGAACCTTTGCTAGATTCATTTCTTAACAAATGTAATTAAATGTGAGGGGGGCCTTTGGGGAGTGGATGGGGTGGTGGGGGAAAACTTTGTTTTGGCCAACAGAAAGTACAGATCACAGTAAATCTTGACACCAGACATGAGGGCTTTTACATTGTCACAATACTTGGAGGAAAGATAGTGTGCAACTGAAATCGCAAAAAGCCCCATGTCTTCATATTGCATTTTGCTGGCTCTCCGAACATTAAGGGTCCACAATATGATTAAAATCAAGGCTGAATTGCCCTCCCCTTCAATTGCTGCAGCAAAGAAAAACGTATGAAACCGATTCCCTTCCTAGACACATCAGCCATCTCAAAATAACCTCCAAATGCAATTACTCTCATCAGCATAGATTGTTCTTCTGAATCAGCTTAGCTCTTTGTACTGTGTACCTAACATGTGTCCTTACAAAACAAAGTCCTTGCAAAAAAATGTAGTCTTCTAATTAAAAAGAAACATAGGAGTGTGTTTGTGGGTTTTTATCACGGGCTGAATATTGAATTTCTTTTTCTCCAAACATCAATTCCAGCTGCATTTTCAGTTTAGCTATTCTATATATCTGATATTAGATCAAAATAGACCTAACGATATAGCTTAACTGTGTAAAGCTTTCATTCACTAAGCAATTTGTGTTTCCTTGCTAGTTGATGATTAGCCCCTAAGACGGCAACGAAACTAAGACAGTAGACAACCCCAACTGCAGTTGCCCATATTATCTCCTTCATTTTCCAACCCCCCTTCAGAAATGGAAGACATTACAGCATGTTCAACTTGACTTTGTTTGGATTGGGAGGTGGGAGATAGATCCCTTATGGCTGGATAGGCTTAGGCTGCTTATTGCTATACATCTCAGGATTGATACTAAAATCCCCTGAGGATACTTGTTATTTTTCGTGATACCAGTACTGGATGGTTCTTTTGGTGGAGAAATCTTTCTGAAAAAATTGTTCAATATTTTGCCTAATGCAGGGTTTTAAGATTTGTAGTTTTGTTTTGTTTTTAATCTCCACTTTGTATTCCCGGTTTTGCTTTGTTTTTATGCTGGTAGCCACATGGATATGAACCAAATGAATGAATGGAACACTAGGATAGGAATCAAGTATCAATCAGTACTAGTAGGGCCTTCACTGCAATTAGTAGAATCTTTCACAGGAGTACCCACCTGATGTTGCACCTGGAGATTTAGGTGACTAACACACTAGGCTGGTAAGTCATAAAGTATTTCTTGAATTCCCTCAACTTGAGGGTAAAGATACTTTCCCAAACAGTTATATTTTAGGAATGCATGGACAGTTGTGGATATTTCCCTATAACTTTGGAATAAGGCCCTTATTCCAGCCAATAGGAATGAAAGGTTAGCCTGCCTGAGATCATGTGAGAATGAAACTGGACTTTTCTAATTTAACTCATTTTGAAACTCAACATTAAGAAAACCAAGATCATGGCATCTGGCCCTCTCAATTCCTGGCAAATAGATGGGGAAGAAATGGAGGTAGTGACAGATTTTATTTTCCTGGGCTCCAAGATCACCGCAGATGGGGACTGCAGCCAAGAAATTAAAAGACGCTTGCTCCTGGGGAGGAAAGCTATGGCAAATCTAGACAGCATACTAAAAAGCAGAGACATCACCCTGCCAACAAAAGTGCGTTTAGTCAAGGCCATGGTCTTCCCAGTTGCAATGTATGGCAGTGAATGTTGGAGCATAAGAAAGGCTGAGTGCCAAAGAATTGAGGCCTTTGAACTATGGTGTTGGAGAAGACTCCTGTGAGTCCCTTGGACTGCAAGGCGATCAAACTGGTCAGTCCTAGAGGAGATCAACCCTGACTGCTCTTTAGAAAGCCAGATCCTGAAGTTGAAACTCAAATATTTTGGCCACCTAATGAGAAGGAAGGTCTCACTAGAGAAGAACCTAATGCTGGGAAAGATTAAAGGCAATAGATGAATGGGATGACAGAGAATGAGGTGGCTGGATGGAGTCACTGAATCAGTAGGCGTGAGCTTAAATGGACTCCAGAAGATGGTAGAGGACAGGAAGGCCTGGAGGAATGTTGTCCATGGGATTGCAATGGGTCAGGCACAACTTCACAGCTAACAACAACAAATTTAACTCCTTAAAACTTTGTGCTCTATTATCCATTAACTCTCATTAGAAATCTTATAGAAGCAAAAAGAGAGATATATCAACACAGTTTAATAAACATTTTCAAAGGAAACCAATGTAATTTCTATAAATTTCTAAAAGTTAAACTACCAAAACTATACAGAGAGATCATTTTGTAATCAAAAACCTCTCAGTAATTATTAGAGTTTAGCAGTAGCAGCAGCAACGACAATGAAAACCTAGCAAACATGTCAGCTCAAATGTCATAGGTAGAATTGCATTCCATTCTACTTTCAAGCACAGAATGCTAGATAATTTACTTCAGAGTAGTCCCTCTGACGTTCATAGAAACAGTGAAGTAAATATGCTGTACATAACACAAATATAGGATATGTTTAATGGACTTTAAAAGCATAAATTATCCTAAAAATATTATAATGCATTTCATCATGCCTACTTGAATTTACATTAGCTAGATCCATACTTGATCATGCTGGCTCTGAGACAAAGAAGAAAATCGTGGTCCATGATTTCCATGTATCCTGCCAACCAATCAAAATATAGTAAATAAAACTCAACACATTTGAACAGAATGAGCTGTATAAATATTACTCTTCCTCCACTACAATCAATCAAAGTACACCTTTCTTCATTATTTCTGTGGGGGCTGGACAGGATATACTGTTCACATAAATCACATGGAATGATTCTACGTTTTAAAAGAGATTACTTCATAATAAATACAAAGGTCTGTTACAGTTCATAAAGAGAGATTGAAAGTATAAGATTTGGAGAATAAGCTGAAGAGAATTCTTGTACAGTATAAAGCATAAAATGTGTCATTTTGCATTCATCACACAATATGTAGAAAGTTCAGTTAAATATCTGTGAAATACCATGACATTGATCCTGCATGCATAACTCTGTTCCTTTGTTGACAATGTGTGTTTTTATTGAAGCCGGAAGTGCAACACATCCCAAATAGCAGCAGCATCTATGCATAGGATGGCATAAACCACAGGAAGCTTATGTGGGCTGTATATTTTACAGAAATGTAGCAAATCTTTGGGCACAAATGGATTATTGCAAACAACAACACATCATTTTCTTTCCTAGCTTGGACTAAGGCACAGTTGAGCTGAGTAAATGTCAGAACCTGTTGATATTGAGTTCAGGGTTAACTATTATTCCACTGTACTATTACTTCCATTCCACTCCATATTCTATACCTATACCATTCTATTTATTATTATGTGAAGAAGTGTGCATTTGTTTCTAGCCTATCAAAATATTTTGATTTTTTTGAAATGCAGAGAGAAACTTTGTGTTAATGTTAAATATTAAGAGAGAAGTAATGCCAAAACAAATACTACTCCTACTTGCATTATTTATATGATTTTGTGTCTAATATTTTTTTGCCATTTGCTTGTTCAACTGGCATTTCTTTCTCCATGACTAGCTCTATTCTTCTTTGTAAAATCTCAAGCAAAATTTTGTTTCCCTGAGGAAATAGTAAAATGGTTAAGTAATTTGCACATTTCTTGGTTTTCCATTCTTTGGTATGGGAATACGCACTGAACATTTCCTATCTCCAGACTGCACAATTTGGCTCAAAATAGTTAATATCAATTATATTATCAGTTTTCTCTAAAAATATTTCACCAGTTGATTCTCTAAAAGCCTCATCTAATTCCTCCAAAGCCTGTAAAAGACCAAATCAGCCAAATAAAGGCAGATATTTTTTTTTCAAAACTAGGATTAACTCATAATGGAAGCTTTTTTAGAATCCCATAACAGGGAGATATATAGCTTTTTTAAAAAAATAAATAAATAAAGGATGAAAGCTACTTCAGCAACCAATTCCATATGTACTTGTGCTATCTAGTGCATCAGTGTCCTCAGGACATGCAAGGTTCAAAACATGCAAGATAGCAAGCATGGGGTTATGATCCAAACTCCACTTCTTTTGTTCATATATTCATTCACACATCTAAGAGTCATGGTGGTGCAGTGGTTAGAATACAGGATTACAGACTAATTCACACTGCTCACTCCAGGAGTTCCATTCTTCTGTGGTCAGTAAAATGAGGACCCAGATTTTGGGGGGCAATATGTTGAGGCTGTAACTGCTTAGAGAGGGCTGTAAATCACTATGAAGCGGTGTATAAGTCTAAGTGTTATTGTTATTGCTATTGATATCTGTAACCCAGCAAGCTTGGATATGACACTGCACTCATCTTGTAGATCTTGAGATTTTGAGGGAGGGAAAAGCCCCATAGACATCACTAAGGGCAACTATTAAAGCCAATCTTCAGATAAAAAAGGAACATAATGCTTGCAAAGATTTATTAGGTTCACCTAATAATATTCAAATTGGGTCCAAAGAGGCCTGAATTCTGAAATTTATGCCAATTAAGAAAACCAAGATCATGGCATCCGGCCCTCTCAATTCTCAAATGGGCTCCAGAAGATGGTAGAGGACAGGAAGGCCTGGAGGAAAGTTGTCCATGGGGTCGCGATGGGTCAGACACGACTTTGCAACTAACAACAACAAGCTGAAGCTAAAATAAAAGTTTAATGATAAACCAAACATTAAAAAAATCCCCTGAGGCAAGTCTTGTTACACAATTAAAATCCTGAGTGATGTTTCTGGTAGAAAAAAATATTTGTTTTTTCTTTAAATTTGCAACAATATAAAAAAAATAAAAATAGGATGACTTTTAAAATATATATCAACATACAAGTTACATTTCTCATGGTGATATTATTCCAAATAAACAAAAGAATAATGGATCAGCTCTCTGTATCAATAGCTAGACAGTTTTCAAACTCATACTAATATTTGGGACTGATCTAGCAAGCAAACTATATCCCATAAAGCAAATGTTTACAGCCAGTGAACATTAACAATGTTTCAATATTTTCAGAATTTGTATTGATACCAGGTAGGAGAGAAAGAGGGTACCTTTGATATATAATACAGCTTTATAACTTTAATGAAAACTAGAAACCCTTTCACCCATTGGATCATTGTTTCAGAGGTATTTCCTTACCTAAACAGAGAAACAGAATCATCATGGGAGGGCAAAAAAAATGGAGTCGGAGCAACTGCTGACTTCCTGCTGGCTTCCTCACTGACTTTCCTCATAGGAAGCTGACAAGGAACAATGGAAATAACAATTATATGACCACAGCTGATCATGGTGGCAATGCAGCAGAGGTCACAACTTTGTCAAATTCCAATTCCACAGGAATCACAGGTGTTGGATTTGGGATACGTCCTTTGAGGTACATTGCTTCAAAAATGGTTGGCCTATGGCACAACAATTATGACCGTTTTAACAGTATATAGATGAGAATGTATCATTTATAAGCAGATTGTTTTAGGTCATAAAAAGATTGATAGATTTATAACTAGATAATAAAACTAGAGAAATCCATAATAAGTCAACATCCACTTCAAAAGGTCAAAGAAACCATAGCAAACACTTTTCTAGCACCCAGCAAAATAATAGTTGCTGGTGAGCCAGTTTTAAATTAAAACAGCTACATTAACTAACTATCATTGGAATCTTGATGACTGTATAAAAATCCAGTTAAAGCACAGTAACTGGAATAACAATCCAACCATGTAATAAAGGAACCAAGATAATTGTTAACAGCAGCCAATTTCATTAAAAAAAATCTATAAAAGGAACAGTTAACCTCTTACTTTGCTTTGAGAGAACTATTGTATTTGCCCATTGAAACTAAGGGATAAGCATCTGTCTGCAAAAGCTTCAGCATATACCTCCAAAAGAATAGTAGATAAGAACCTATTTTTAATTATTATTTTACTATAATATGCAAAAAAAAACTTCTAAAAGGCAAAAAGGAACATAAAAAAACAGAAATATATTATATTACATTTTGTTTAGCCTAATTTTTAAACAAAACCAAAAATTCAATATTCCCAGCAGAATTCAATCAACTGGAAAGCAGAGCCATACGTCTGCTTCATTTTCATAGATTTCACTTTTTATCTTTTAGAAGATAACAATTTCAGTTCCCATTCTTTATTCAATTTAGGTGACATTCACCAAAGTTTCAAAGGAGATCCCAGACAAGAAAAACACAACCATCACAATCCAATTAAAATATCTATCATCCTAATAGAACTGTTCCAAACTGCTCCTCATAAAACCCACAATAAAAAAACTATAAGATATAAAAACTATGTTATAAGGTATATAACATTGGACTGCCCCCGACCTTCGCTCATTTCGCCGGGACTTGAAAACCTGGTTCTTCGAGCTGTTTGGCCCAGACTGAGGGGTTTTAATTTAATTTAATTTAATTGGGTTTTAGTTTAACTTCAGGGACTGTAATTTAATCATAGTTTTAACTGATTTCAATTTTCATTTCATTCATTCATTTCATTTATTGGATTTCTATACCGCCCTACTCCCTAGGGACTCAGGGCGGTTCACAGGGCATATATAAATAACTGTACAAAAATTAAAAGAGAATTAAACCATGCCCAATTAAAATACAGCAATAGTAAAATAATAAAACCAATTAAAAACCCATATTCCCCTTCAGGCCAGACCAGCTAACTCAAACAAGTGGGTCTTCAACCCGCGACGGAAGGATCGGAGGTACGATGCCATCCGGAGCTCAACCGGCAGTTGGTTCCATAGTGCTGGGGCACCCACAGAGAAGGCCCTCCCCCTGGGGGCCACCAGTTGACATTCCCTGACCGGAGGCACCCTGAGGAGGCCCTCTCTGTGGGCACGCACAGGGCGGAGGAGAGTTGACGCCGGCAGCAGGTGGTCCTCGAGGTATCCCGGACCCATGCCATGTAAGGACTTAAAGATCATAACCAAGACCTTGAACCTCACCCGGAAGACAACTGGTAACCAATGCAGCTCGCGGAGCAAAGGTGTAACATGGGAGTACCGGGAAACTCCCAAGACAACTCTCGCGGCCGCATTCTGTACCAGTTGGAGCCTCCGAGTGGTCTTCAAGGGAAGCCCCATGTAGAGAGCATTACAATAGTCTAGGCGAGAGGTCACGAGCGCATGAGTGACCGTACACAGGGCATCCCGGTCCAGATAGGGCCGCAACTGGCGCACCAGGCGAACCTGGGCGAAAGCCCCCCTAGTCACGGCTACTATATGGTCTTCCAGGGTAAGTCGTGAATCTAGGAGGACTCCCAAGTTGCGAGCCCTATCCACGGGGGTTAAGAGCTCACCCCCCATAGAAAGCGATGGAACATTTTGAATGTCCCGGGATGCCGGAATGTACAGCCACTCAGTCTTGTCAGGGTTGAGTTGAAGTCTGTTCCTCCCCATCCAGACCCGAACCGCCTCCAGGCAGCGGGACATCACAGCGAGGGCATCACTGGGGTGGTTTGGGGTCGAAATGAAAAGTTGGGTATCATCGGCATATTGATGATACCCAACTCCAAAACCACGAATGATCTCACCCAGCGGTTTCATGTAGATGTTGAACAGGAGAGGCGAGAGAACCGACCCCTGAGGAACTCCACAAACGAGAGACCTAGGGGCCGATCTCTGCCCCCCTGCCAACACCGACTGCGAGCGTCCCAGGAGATAGGAGGAGAACCACTGAAGAACTGTGCCTCCCACTCCCAATCCCCTGAGACGCCGCAGCAAGATACCATGGTCGATGGTATCGAAAGCCGCTGAGAGGTCTAATAGGACTAGGACAGAGGAATATCCCCTATCCCGAGCCCTCCAGAGATCATTCACCAGAGCGACCAATGCCGTCTCCGTGCTGTACCCGGGCCTGAAACCCGATTGGTAAGGGTCCAGATAATCCGCTTCATCCAGGACCAGAGGGAGCTGATGCGCCACCACACTCTCAACAACCTTCGCAAGAAAGCGAAGGTTGGAGACTGGACGAAAGTTGTTCAATACAGCTGGGTCCAAGGCAGGCTTCTTGAGGAGAGGTCTCACCACCACCTCCTTCAAGACGGTGGGGAAATAACCCTCACTCAAAGAAGCAGATATAACCGCCTGGAGCCAGCCTCGTGTCCTCTCCCTTGCTGCATAAACCAGCCAGGAAGGGCACGGATCCAATAAACATGTGGTGGAGCTCAGCCTCCCCATAATCCTGTCCACTTCATCAGGGGTCACAGAATCAAACTCCTCCCAGATAACATTGACAAGACCGCCCGTGTCCTGATCGCCAGACTCTGCCCAGCTGGAGTCCAAACCGGTCCGAATCCGAGCGATTTTATCCGACAGATGTTGACTGAATTCCTCGGCACGACCCTGCAAGGGATCCTCCCTCACCTCCTGATTAAGAAGGGAGCGAGTCACCCTAAACAGGGCGGCCGGGCGATTATCTGCGGACGCGATGAGGGTAGAGAAGTAATTACACCTCGCCACCCTCATCGCTGCGAGATAAGACCTAATATGGGTTCTTAACCGCAACCGGTCGGATTCAGATCGGCTAGACCTCCAGCAGCATTTTGTATGCTATGTATTTTAATTTTCCCTGTAAACCACCCTGAGTCCTACGGGAATAGGACGGTATATAAATTTAAATAATAAATAAATAATAAATAAATAAATAAATAAATAAATAAATAAATAAATAAATAAATAATAAACAAAAATGAAATTTAGACTGCTATAACTAGAACTGTTGCAGAGCACACTTCAAAATTCCCTACATACTTTAATGAACTAATTATTGTTATAAAAACATACGGGAGGTTTTTACTCAATGGCCTGAGAAAATGCATTTTTGTCACATTCTGGGAAGAAAGAAGAGAAAAAAGGGCTAATCACAGTGGCAACCAAGGCTACAGTTCATCTTTTCATATTAGCCAAGCTCAAAGACAGAGAACAAGTGAATGCTTAATTAAAAGCTAAAAGGAAAAAGAGCCTGAGAGCCAGACGAGAGCCAGTAGGCACCATAGCAAAACACGGGACGTTTTTCAATCCTCTGATGAGGTTTCACCACATAGTTAAGAAATATTTTGACTCTTCCATCACTTTAAAAGAACTGTTGCACGCTTTCCAAATTTTTGAGAACAAAAAATAGCTGCACACCTAATGAATACTTTAAATTTTCTCTCATGAAGCAAGCTTTGTGTTGTAATAAAGATTTTTATATGTTGTTGGATCTCTTTAGTATAACCTGTGAAGAATATAGAACTGTTTCTTTCTGCATTCTATGACATTTGTCTTTTTAAAGTGTTTCTTCCCTCAGGGCAAATATAAGAAAACCTCACAATAAAAAACAAACGACTGTTAACTGAACAGAAAGAACAAGCTGGATAATAATATCCTGTCTCGATATCTAGCTGATAATCCTAGTAAATTTACCAGCAAGGTATGACATAGGGGAGTCAGCATATAAGATTCGGATTCATCTGAAGAGAACAGCTCTTGGAAGAGATAAGTGACATTATGAATACCAAAGTGAGGAAACCCATTTTCATAATTCCAAAAAGTAATACATCCAAGTGGTTTTAAAGCAAGTTGCCAGGATGAAAATGTTGGGCAACACGAAGGACATGCAACATCTAAATGCAGGCATCCTAACTCAAGCATGAAACAAAAAGGAAAGATACCTCAATCACAAATATTTTCCACAAGAGAGAAAAATAGGAAGAATGCAAAAATGAGATTTTTTTTTTAAAAAAGGAATGTCCCAGGAAAATGTACAACTAAGGTGAAAATACTCAAGAGTAACGATGAAAAAGATCCGATGTCAAATAAGATCAAGGGAAGATGGGAAAGTGTATGCTAAAACTCTTTACAAAAGGGATTATAGCACAGTTGAAGAAAGAGAATATGTTCAGAATCTAATTTCAGTAGAAAGTGAGGAACAAGGGCAATGGAGCAGCAGTCAAAAATAAATGCATCAGGAACAGCTCTAATATTCCCTGAATTGATTAAAGAAGAAACTGTTAAAGGGCTACCCGCTCGGGGTCAGCTAATATGAAACAAGACTGCGACCCTGTTGAAATAAAAGCAGCAGTTGGGTCAACTCTGCATTGGGACTGAGGAGAATACATTCATGCAGGAGAAGAAAAAGGGAGGGAGGGTCATTCTGCAAATCTCTCAGATATGGGTACTGCATATGTTACCTTATGGATACTTTTCCCTCTTGGCTCTCACAAGCCATCTTCTCCTATCCCACTTCATGAAGGCTGTATGTTACGGTGTTGTGTATTAAGGTTTAAAGAAACACCTAAGCACTTGTATAACAGTCACTACCAGTATGCATTTGAACTGTAACCATTTTGGTGGGAGTCAATTATGGTGGGAGATTTAGGTTCAATCTGATTGGTTGGCTGTTTACTCAGAAAGGTATATAAAGAGTGCAAGTACCCCCTAAACCCTCAGTACAGTGGTCACCAAATAAAGAGCTGTTTGACTGTACTCATCTGCCTGGCATCATTCCTACTGTTCAGAACCCACAACACAACATACGGTAATCTCTTTTTATGTATAAAATTATGCCAAACCAGATAAAGACATTTTCCTTCTAATTTTGAAAGCTCCCTGACTCAGTGTATTCATATTGTAAGGCCCCTCGATAAACACACCTCTGTCAAATAGGTAATGGGCAAAGATTATGAGTTTTCAGGCAAACAATGGGCTCTAATGTTCAAAAAGCAGATTTAAATGAGGCGAGCTTATAAACAGATATCTGTCTAATCAGGCTGAAACTCAGAGATACAACGGCTGGAAAAAGCTATAATCCAGAAATAGCAATGCTCAGCAGTAACACTTATCAGCTATGGACGTTTACAAATGGAAATGCTACTCTTTGAGAATGATCGGTGAGAAGTCATTACACAGGAAGATCAGCACAAAATGCCAAAGCTTGGGATAGGAGCAATAGATAAGCAAGAGGTATAATTAGTTTCTATGTGGAAGATGAGCAGCTGATTAACACACAAAGAGAAAACACAGAAAAAAGAATGTGGGTTTCCCTTCAGAAATTTCATCAGAGGGCCAAGTCAAACAGCAGAACGTATCTACTAAGGAAACTGTATGGAATGAGGTTGCAAGTCACATGTCCATGTTTCATGAGGTTTCTTCTTTATTAGAATATTATTACTCTACCAATAGGCCAAATTAACGCAATGGACATCAAGGTTGTCCTTGAAGGCCATATGAAAGCTGCAGCGGGTTCAAAATGCAGTGCAGCAGGCAGGGGTGGGGGCATGGGTGAAGATGCCCTTTTGTTCCAGCTGCTGCCCTGGTTCCCAGTGAGCTCCTAGGCAGAATTCAAGGTACACAGTAAACCTCTTCATGACATAAGGCCAGATTATTTGAAGTACTGCTTATTTTCTATTATTTCTGCCTGTCCAGTAAGATCAGGGAGATTCAATTCACAACAGGTCTGTTTATCAAGCAATGCCATCTAGCAGGACCAAGGAAGTGTGTCATCTCTCTTGTAGCACCTTTCCTCTAGGCAGCCCCCATAAAAATTTTGTGTGGTTCCCATCCTCATGGAGTTCCAGAAGTTCTTTAAAATCTAGTTTTCCTTCTCAGGCTCTGGAATATGGTGATCGTTGAGCATCTCTTAGGTGTATTTTGTGAAGTGTCTGTATTCAGAAATGTACATTCTTCCTGATGATTGCCTTTGTTTTTAATAGCGTGCATTTCCCAGAATTGTTTTGATGTTGAATGGCCTTATTAAATAAACAAACAAAACAAAATTCTACTGATGTTTTTATCCTTTTGCAGCAATGTATAATAAAGCCTCCTCAAGGTAAGAGGAAAACCAAACCAGCATCATTTCTCCCCCAGTTGTCCAAAGAGGCATGGTGGCAGGTGCTCTCTAGCATGAACTGGAATGTTGTGTTGTAACCCTGGTTTCAATGATCTCAGTTTTCTCATGAGCTAGCAGGGGAGCCCTAGTGTTGTAACTATTAGGGTCATTCTGCTGCTGTAGTGAGAAACTGTTGCTTGGTGTTAGTAGATTCCTTAGGTTGAAGTCTACTCTCCTGAATTGTGATTGTGGCTCCTGCCTATATGAGAAAATACATGGGGATAGGATTTCTGCTTCCAAGCATTGGTGAGAAAGAGCTCAGTTGGCATGGGAATGCCTGGTTGATTAAGGTGTTTAGCGAAGGTGAGAAGCTGTGAAGAATTTACAGTAATCAGTGATTGGTAATCACTGGAGCAAGGCAACTAGAAGAATTGTGCTGTGGCCTAAGTTGTGAAGATGGGGTCAGACTGATGGGTTGAGAAAGAGATGGCAGCAGGCACTGGGTGTGGCATTATCAGTAACGAGGAATCAACGCTATGGTGTTGATCTGCACTTGCTGCCTGGCAGCCCAAGTATTGGATCAAAACACGGCTTCATGTAAACAGTGATATCATCTTCTCAGAAATATGCCAAGCTGGGATTTAGGTCCTCCAGAACTTTTGACTCCAGATTAAGGAGGGGAATTGGGTCTCAGAAGGCACCTTAACTGTGATCAGAGTCCCAGCTCTTGAAATGGAAGGTATGCATAGTGGTTCATTAAATATAACTCTAAGGGCAACCTGAGGATCTTTGTGCTAGGCTATCTAGGAGAATCTTTCTAGTGTCCCAGCCTATCTTCAAAATGATAATGGAGTTCCTCAACTTTTGCTGTCAGATGACTTTCATTATCTCTATATTAAAGAAATACAATCCTGGGTTGTATAAACAGAGGCATAGAATAAGATCACATGAAGTATTAGTTGTTGCTGTTAGCTGGGAAGTCGTGTCCAACCCATAGCGACTCCATGGACAGTGTTCCTCCAGGCCTTCTTGTCCTCTACCATCTTCTGGATTCCATTTAAGCTCACGCCTACTGCTTCAGTGACTCCATCCAGCCACCTCATTCTCTGTCGACCCCTTCTTCTATTGCCCTCAATCTTTCCCAGCATTAGGCTCTTCTCCAGTGAGTCCTTCCTTCTCATTAGGTGGCCAAAGTATTAGTACCGCTTTATAAAACCCTAGTAAGACCACACCTGGAATACTGCAACCAGTTTGGGTCACCATATCACAAAAAAGATGTTAAGACTTTGGAAAAAATTCAGTGAAGAGCAACTAAGACGATCAAAGGCCTGGAGACTGAAACCTATGAATAACGGGTGCAGGAATTGGGTTTGGCTAGTCTAAAGAAAAGAAGAAATAGGGGAGACATGATAGCAGTATTCCAGTATTTGAGGGGCTACCACAAAGAAGAGGGGGTCAAATTATTCTCCAAAGCACCAGAAGGCAGGACAAGAAATAATAGTTGGAAACTGATCAAAGAGAAAAGCAACCTGGAATTAAGGAGAAAGTTCCTAACAGTGAGGACAATTAACCAGTGGGACAGCTTGCCTTCAGAAATCGTGGGCGCTCCATCACTGGAGGTTTTTAAGAAGAGACTAGACCACAGGTCTGCAACCCGCGGCTCCAGAGCCGCATGCGGCTCTTTCAGCCATCTCCTGCAGCTCCCAGTCCTCTGCCATGTGCAGTCCAAAAAAAAAAAGTGGGACTAAAAAAGTTCAACCAATCAATTCAAATATGCAGGGTAGGTGCATATCTCGCCTTGGCTCCACTCTTCAGTCAAACCCTGTTTTGCACATGCGCGCATGTACGCGCATGCGCACAATTTTTTTGCGGCTCCCAGTTTTTCCTTTTGTGAGGGAACCGGTTCTGAGTGGCTCTTTCACTGTTTCAGGTTGCTGACCCCTGGACTAGACAGTCACTTGTCTGAGATGGTATAGGTTCTCCTGCTTGGGCAGGGGACTGGATTAGAAGACCTCCAAGGTCCCTTCCAGATTCTATTCTATTCTATTCTATTCTATTCTATTCTATTCTATTCTATTCTATTCTATTCTATTCTATTCTATTCTATTCTATTCTATTCTATTCTATTCTATTCTATTCTATTCTATTCTATTCATTGCCTTGGAGAAGTTGTGTTGTAATCTTGATGTGGAAGGTACTGCAATTAGCTATTTGCTAGGATTACATCATTCCTGGTTCAAACATCTAAAAAGATATAAATGCAATAGATTTTGCTTTAACAGTAAGCAATAGCAAGTTTTCACATTTTTCCCCCCAATTCAAAATTAGATAAAATTTATATTAAACACCTTGGGACTGAAATGGTAATATAGTAAAGTATTTAATTTACAGTTAGAAAAATGAAGCAATTTAAATTGCTACTTGGTATATTTTTATTTCTACCAATCAAGAGATGGATTTAGTCCATCATGACTGCCTTTTAACAAACTTATGCTGGCTCCTGTTAATTGAGCATGTCTAATTGTTGACACAGTGATGTTTAATAGTTTGCTCATTATAGATGTCAAGCTGACAGGACTGTAAGTTTCTGGCTTCTTTTTTCCTTGTATGAGAAGACAAACAGAAAACAGAAATTAAGAGGCTCTGCCTTCTCGATGTCATTCATCCTCCAGTGTTCACTTCTCTGTCTCTTCACATCCTCTTCCAATAAAGAGATAGGCTTGCATTTACAGCAGGTGTAGTTTTGGGTTTTCATCAGGTCAGAAGACAAACTTTGCAAATCACAATGCTTCCCTTATGTATGCTGCTTCTCTCTCTCCCCCCCCCCCCGGGTCTCTCTCTCTCTCTCTCTCTCACACACACACACACACACACGTATTATATAATAAAAAATGGTTAAAGTAGAAAAGAAAGGTGTTGTTTTGGAATGTCCAAGTCAGTGTTCTGACCTTAGTCCTACAGAAGATTGTGGAAGGATCTGAAGTGAGCAGTTTATGCAAGGAAGCCCACCTCCATCCCTAAATTGAAGCTTTTCTCTGAGGAGGAGTGGGCTAGAACGGGGGTGCCCAACACCCAGTCCATGGACTGGCACTGGGCCGTGGCATGCCAGAAACAGGGCCACGCAAACAAGTGAAGCCCCATCCGCAGGATGCAGGCAGCAGGTGAAACCACAGCCCCGCTGGCCTGTGGGGGAAAAAACCAAAACCTCTCTCCATGGAACCAGTCCCTGGTGCCCAAAGGTTGGGGGCTGCTGGGCTAGAATTTCTCCAAGCTAATGTGCAAGACTGATTAACAGTTCTTGGAAACCTTTACCTGCAATTATTGCTGCCCAAAGGGGAGCACACCAATTACTTAAAGCAAAGGTTCAGATACAGATAACTTTTAGGTCATATTTATGCAGAGATACTGAAAGTTCAAAAGGCTATACAAATTTTTAAGCACCAGTGTACAGCTTGCTGGGAACATCCTTCCGATTGTCATGCTGGTCTTCACTGGGCACTCCTACATTATCTGATGTTCTTGGTTTTCTAAATGTAAGCTGCTCTCTCTCATATAAGCTGGCAGTTGTAGCATATTATATTATGGTTCGTTGCACAGTCAGCCAACATGGTCAGACTGGATTTGGCATTTTTGCCCACCTAATTATTCCTTTGATATTATATTATTCTGGTTTCCAGATGTGAAACTCCTCCTCTCCCTTGTGTAGTTTCTTTAGTCCAGACATGTCAAACACAAGGCCCGGGGGCCGGATCCGGCCTGCGAAGTGGTTTCATGTGGCCCGCGAAGCCATCCTGGAAACAGTAAGGGAACGGCCCCCACTGCCTTGGCCCTGGCCCAGAGACCCTCCTTCTGCCAGAGACCCTCAGATCTGTCCCACTCCTGCCCAGGCCCCCATAGGCACCCTTGATGTGAACAATGTAGAGCTGACCACGCCCACCCAGTAGGCCATATGCACTCTAGCCATGCCCATGCAGTAGGCCACGCCCACCCTGGCCATACCCACCCGGCCCCCTGAGGGCAACCGCAATGCTGATACGGCCCTCAATGAAATTGAGTTTGACACCCCTGCTTTAGACTTTTCTATTTATTATCGTATAATAAATAGATATATGTGTATAATATGCCAGACATCCACAATGTTCTAGTGGTACATTAATATGAAGAAAAAGAAATACCAAACAACAGGGAACAACAACAGTATAAAATAGCAATTTGATAAAAAAACAGTAATAGAACTATATACATTAAAGACTATTGGCACAATGGGATGGCTTTAATCTTAATATTGAATGTAAATTTTGTTGGTCAATGATAAAAATAAATATTAGTTGTATAATGTTAGTTAAGCAATTAAACTTGCATACACATGATCATGAAGGAACCAATAAATTCAAAAGAGAAAAAGGGTTCTTGTTTTATGTGGCAAATGTGATATATAATCATATAAATGATATTATATAGACACCATTTTAAAAGGAACATTTATTCCTATGCGTGAAAGATCAAAAGGTAGCTTCTTTGAGATTATCATTAGCAGAAATTTTAAATACATAAAGACAAACGTTTTCCCGAAAATATTAATTGCTGAAGTAAATAGGGTAAAGGATTATTCATTGAGAAGATTTTTAGTGAACGATATAATAGCCTAAATGTTGAAGCACCACTATTAATAGCGCTAAAGCATTATTCATTTTCAAAGTATTTTTATTTGCAGAATCCTGAATTAATTAATAGAATAAAATTTTCTGGCATGACTTCACAAGAGTCTGGTCAGCGTACAAAAGTCTGGCTCAAATGAAATGCCTGAGGTAGGCAGAGTGTTGCAAAGAAAACAAAAACAAACGCGAACAACACAGGTGGACTTTCATAGTTACTTTATTCTCTCTCTCTCTCTCTCTCTCTCTCTCTCTCTCTCTCTCTCTCTCTCTCTCTCTCTCTCTCTCTCTCTGTGTGTGTGTGTGTGTGTGCATGCTTGTGTGTATAAGTGTGTGTCTATGTAGCCTCCAGAATTCAGGACCAGAACATTTTTACAGAAATATACTGATAGATTATTTCATGAATCACTGTTCTTTTTGCTGTATAAGTAGTTAACATACAGTGCATAGGGAACTGTTCACTGTATCGTTTACAATAAGTTTATCAGACATGGATGTGCCATGCAAGAACAAGCTCTTTCCTCTTACACCCACAGGGTGTTGCCAATAAAAACTCACTTGGCAACACTTAAAAGGAAGAGCTGCATTTACATTGCATGAAGATTTTGTTCTTTTCTCTTTCTCAGTTATGAGCTGTTGTGTCAAACTGGTGTGTTTTTTTTACCGTAAAAGCTGGTCAAAGACCATAATAAAGATATTTGATTTGATTTGTTATTGGTTCTGTCACAGTATGAAAATTTAATATTAAGGAAATAAATACTACTGCAGGGCTAAAGAATTATCTGGAAAGAGAAAGAGAGAGAGAAGGGAGGAAGGAAGGAAGGAAGGAAGGAAGGAAGGAAGGAAGGAAGGAAGGAAGGAAGGAAGGAAGGAAGGAAGGAAGGAAGGAAGGAAGGAAGGAAGGAAGGAAGATGCTACTGTCAACAGGTTCAGATTTTGCCTCTCCCTATAAAGACTTCCAATGCCAGCCCAGTGGGTGGTGGCAAAAGGAGTTGCTGAGATCCTTAAAAAATTAAGAATCACTACATAATATTTATCTTTTCCTGCCTCACCCTTTTGTCTTTATCTGTCATGTCTTTTCAGATTATAATTCCACAATCAGAAGCTTTCTCTTTATTTCACTGTAAAGCATTCTGGGAGCATTTTTGGTTGAAATATGACTAGTAAATATTTTAAATAAACTAAACCTTGTAGCTTTGAATATAATGCTTAAGATTAGTTTGCACTAAAGCAACAAAAAACCTTGGTCTGACTACATCACATAGCTCTTTAAAATACGGTAACGCTGCAGAGTAATTTGGGGAATGGGTGTGAGAAAAACAATAATAACAATAATAGTGGGAAATTCTCACTCTGGCTTAAAAACGTAATATGTAAAGCATAAAATGTGTTCCTTCCAACCTTTAACTCTTCACCTTTCCTTTTCAGGTAGGAAAGCTTGAAAAGGCATTTCCCTCTTCTAGGAGACCTTTTCTGACGGTGCTTCCAGATGTACCAGATGTCAAAAACTGTATGTACTGATTTTGCAATGGTGGAATTTTAAGCCATCACTGAGTCACATTTAACTTTAGCAACAGAGAAAGAGGAGCAGGCTGATTTTCTACGTAACTTTAGGGCAACTGACACAATCATCTTCTCCATAACTGGAAACTCTGAAGCTTGAAACATTTTTCATGTTTCTATGTAGTTAATTTTTTTTTATGAAGTCTCAAAGCTGCTTTTCAAAAGGCAACTGGATTTTCTTTGTTTTTTTTCTTTTAAAACGTTTCACTTGTCATTCAAGAAGCTTCTTCAGTTCAGTTCAGAAATGAAGAAGCTTCTTGGATGATAAACAAAACATTTTCAAAGAAAAAAAAACCCAAGAATGTCCAGTTGCCTTTTGAAAAGCACCTTCGGGACAATCATGACTTGGATGGTTGAGAATCTCCATAGACATTTTTTATGAAAGCTGTTTGCTGTATTAAAGAAATAGCACCACTATTGAAAAGGGACATAATTTCAATTTACTTCTGATGATGGTCCTGTATCACCCAGGATTAGTGGCACACCTATGTTAATCCTGAAGAAATGTAACCCAGTGCTTTTTTTGTAAAAGAAAAAGGTGCCGGAACTCACACATGTCATACAACCCACCTTGCCTACCCTACAAGGTTCGATCCAAAAAAGGTGTCGGAACTCCGTTCTGAGCGTTCTATGACAAAAAAAGCCCTGATGTAACCTATTTCCCTTGGCAAATGCTGCAGTTAAAATGGGAAGGGAACAAATACCCTAAAGGTAAAACTCACATGTCTCGGTAATACTTGACTAAACTCAAAAAGAGTTCCCTCAGGCTAGCAGTCAGAAAAGAAGCAAATTATTTCAGCCAGCTGATGCTGTGCTTCTCCTTTGGCCTGACTTCCCTTTCTCCTCCTCATAGTCCGCATTCTTTTCTTTTACTGCCTGACCTCACCTTTCATACAATGGCAGTACCCGCAACAGCCATTTGACCCCCCTCCCTTAGTTGACAGCAGTGGTGGGATTCAAATATGTGAACAACCGGTTCTCTGTGTGTATGCTGCTTTTGGAAGTCCATTCTGGGCCTGGGCAACAAAAAATTAGCTACTGGTTGAACTGGCTGAATCCCACCGCTGGTTGACAGCCTCTAATTCATGAATTGCCAACTCCCAATAAGCACATTCAGCCTTAGTTCACACTCTAAGAGCCAGCGCTCTTGGCTTGGAACTGTGACATGCTACTACGAACCATTGGGCTTGAGAGAAATACGAAGAAAATAAATTTATTTATTGTATTTACCTTACAACTTAACACAGAAAAACAGTAAAATGAAACTAGACATTCAGACAATATCCCATATAACAAAACACCAAAGGGGCTCCATAACCACCCAACCCAACAATCTGGGAGAACAACCATGTTTTCAAAAGCCCCCAGGACCTCATTAGAAAAAGAGCCACATTATTTTCTGGGAGGATATCATTAGGTTAGACACTGCAACAGAGAAGACTTGTTTTCTAGGCCTCAATAGGTGGCATTGTTTGATTGAAGGGTCCTGAAGTACACCAACTCTGTCTTATCTTACTGGATAAACAGAATTCATTGCCTCAGATAACCTGGCTCTGTGCCACGGAGAGCTTTATAGACGATAATCAGAACCCTGAACTGCTCATGCACCCATCCCAAAGGGCCATGATTACGGTAAAGGTTTTGGTTATCTCTATTCCTTTAAAACAAAAAAAAAAAGGTATATTTTAAAGACTAAATGTATTCTTCAGACCATGGCTTCTTCAATCAGTGACTAAATGACTCCAGTCAGTAAATGATTATAGTCAGGGCTTTTTTTCTCATAGAACGCTCAGAACGGAGTTCCAGGACCTTTTTTGGATGGAACCTTGTAGGGTAGGCAAGGCGGGTTGTATGACATGTGTGAGTTCCGGCACCTTTTTCTTTTACAATAAAAGCAATGATTATAGTCACTAAGCCAAAACTTAATAGAAGTAATTCTTCTTCTTCTTCTTCTTCTTCTTATTATTATTATTATTATTATTATTAATTATTATTATTATTATTATTATTAATCATCATCATTTATTATTATTGTTGTTGTTGTTGTTGTTGTTGTTGTTGTTGTTGTTGTTATTATTATTATTATTATTATTATTATTATTATTATTATTATTATTATTATTATTATTATTATTATATAAATTGAAACACTCTATGTTTTCTGCTCAATTCCGGACTTGGGATACTAAAACACAGCACATGCAGTCATTTGCTGAACAGACTATGTTCATATATGTGCTAAGCTCAGACGAAAAAAACCAAAGTTCAGCATGTCTCATCTAATATATGAATTAGTCAGAGTTTGCTCTTTAGCTGTAGTTGGTAATCTAAATTCAAATGATGGTGGTGGGGTGTATGTGTTAGCTACCTATAACGTTTAATTATCATTAGGGTTAAAATGGGAAATCCAGAGGGAATTCACTGAGTGGAATTCTAATGCCACTGTGATGTCTTACGTTTCAGTGGAGATGGTGACTAACTGTCTGCTTGTCTCCATCTGTCAGACAGTTCCCAGCCAGAGACCCTAATTTTCTCCTGCATAGAACATAGATAGAATCATAAGGCTGGAAGGTCTTTTAGCCCAACCCACTGCTCAAGGCAGGAGAACTTATATCATCGTGGTGAATCTAATCTGTTTTTGAAACCTCCAGTGATAAAGCATCCACAACTCAAGGAGACAAGCTATTCCATTCTTTAATCTTCCTTCTCCTCCTCTTCCTCCTCCTCCTCCCCCCTTTTACACTTTAGGTGTCAAGGGAGATACAAAGTTTTGGTTCTTGCACTTCTTCTGGCCTCAGCCATTGTTATTTGATGCTGCTGTAGCATGTCTTTCCATCTCAGGGGCTGCCACAAAGAAGAGGGAGCCAAGCTATTCTCGAAAGCACCTGAAGGCGGGATAAGAAGCAACGGATGGAAAGCGAGAAGTAACCCAGAGCTAAGGTGAAATTTTTTATTTATTTTATTTATTTATTAAATTTTTATACCGCCCTTCTCCCGAAGGACTCAGGGCGGTGTACAGGGCAATAAATATCAGAATATAAATACAAAAGTTAAAAGAAGTTAAAAGAATTAAATAATCATGCCCAATATAATACAATGATTAAAACTATGTTAAAATTAGATCCAACCCTAAACCCATCAAACCAGGCCAGATTGTTCAAATAAATAAGTTTTTAAATCGCGCCGGAAGGATTTCCTGACAGTTAGAATAATTAATCCGTGGAACAACCTGCCAACAGTAGTTAAGTGTACAATTGCATTTGTTAAGTTAGTAACACGGCTGTAAAGTGAGTCTGGATTCCCCTATTGATTTTGCTTGTCACAAAGTCTCAAAAGCTGATCACAGGACCCCGAGACGCTGCACCCATCATAAATATGAACCACTTCCCAAGCATATGAATTGTTCTTAGGTGACCATGGGGATGCTGCAACAGTCGTAAGTGTGAAAAACGGTCATAAGTCCCTTTTTTCAGAGCCATTGTAACTTTGAATGGTCACTAAATGAACTGTTCTAAGTCAGAGACTACCGTCACACTGATATTTCTCATAAACTGCTTTTCAAATAAGTAATTTATACATATCTGGCATACGATCACTTTAGCCTACATATTCATCCACCCCCCTGAAGCTTTGCACGGGCTCACCACAGGGCTGCATGCTTAGCCCCTACCTATACTCACTGTACACATACGATTGTGTATCGTCTGACCCATCCACTGCGATCATTAAGTTCGCAGATGATACCACCGTAGTGAGTCTTATTACAGGTGGAGATGAAACAGCATACAGGGGGGAGGAACAAAAACTATCCCTATGGTGTTTAGAGAACAACTTGTACCTGAACATCAGCAAGACAAAGGAGATGGTGCTAGACTTCCAGCGGAAAAGAGAGGAACCTTCCCCTACTTTACATCAGGGTGGGTGGGTGGGCTGTGTGGAGTTTCCTCCTTTAAATTCCTGGGAGTCTACCTCTGTGAAGATCTTGCCTGGAAAGTCAATACAACCCAGGTGGCCAGAAAGAGACTCCACTTCCTCAGGGTCTTGCAGAAGAACAGGGTAGAACAACAGCTAATGACCTTCTTTTACCGGTCTACTACAGAGAGTGTCCCCTCGCACTGTATTGTGGTTTGGTATGCTGGCCTGACAGCCGCGGATAGGAAAATATTACAGAGGGTGGTGAGCACAGCACAAAACATCGTGGGCTGTCCCCTGACATCACTGGATGATGTTGCCAGGGCTCGCTGCCTTGGAAGAGTGAGGAAAATTCTCAGGGATGACTCACACCCTGGTCGGTACCTCTTTACTCTCCTACCATCGGGTAGGAGATATAGGAGTATAGCCAGCCATACCAACAGCCTGAAGAACAGTTCCTATCCATGGGCTGTCAGGCTCCTGAATGGGAAATAACTTTATGTATGATTGACTTGTGAGGCCGGTGTGTTGTGCAATTAGCTCACATAGTGTAACAAGATGGTGGGTTTGTTGTCACTGTGAGTGTGGGGGGGGGCACGAAGGGAGGCTCAGCCAATCTCAATGTATACATGTTGTACTTTGACAATAAAGGTTCATTCATTCATTACCTTTCTCTAAACATGTTTCTCTACAGAGGTTTTTTTTACAGTTTTAATATCTCACTTGCTCCGTCCCTAATTCACACAGAAGTTTCTTATCACAACTATGATACGGTCACTCCGTTAGACCTGTTCATATTTCCACTTCTTCTGCTTGCTTTTAGTCTAGAAAGGAGAAGGAAAGAAGGAAAATAATGGTTTCCTGAGCTTCTAGGAATCCCAGCACCTTGGTCAAACTTTCCTCTCTAATTACCAGTCTGGAGTCTTTGTCTTCAGCCAGTTTTCTCGGCAGGTCTACTTTCCCTCCTCCATTGCCTAACACAGGAGTAGGCAACCTTGGCTCTTTTATGACTCGTGGACTTCAACTCCCAGAATTGAAGCTGACTCAGGAATTCTGGGAGTTGAAGTCCATGAGTCATAAAAGAGCCAAGGTTGCCTACCCCTGGCCTAACAGATCTATCTTTTATATTCTTTCACCAAAAAGAAGACTATCTCGCCCCAAAGCATCTCAATTAGGCAAGAAACTATGTGATACTTCTCACGGGCTGGAAAAAGTAGACTGAAAGCCCCTTTAACTAAGACCAATTTACTACTCCATCTCAATCAGGATATCTCCTCGTGCCAGTTTGATACAGTCACCCAAACTTCTACATTTATACTGTCAGATTTATAGTTCCGAGAATGTTGTGCCATTCTGTATAGTCTTCTTAATGTCCCAGAATTAATCCCAAAGCAATAAAGTATATGCACAGTTGTGATATAGTGATAGAAAGGGGCACTTATGCTGCAATCCTATGCCATTGCACAGTTGGAGCCTTTGTTCTGCTGAGGCTGTGCATGTACATAATATATATGGCAATATCTTGGAACAGCCCTCCAAGCCTCCCTTTGTGTCTTGCAAACAATGAGGTTATTTAAACAGTTGAAGAAGAGATGCTTGGTTCATGCTTCTACCCAATGAGAAGTTCCTCTGCAGGATGTTTTGCACAGCTTAATTCAGTACTCACAATGGGAATCCCTGGTACTATCAACTCTGCTCTAATTTCTTTATGCATATGCAAAAACCAAAAACACTTTGGTAGTACCTGAGGGTCCATGAGGATGGCCTTTGCACTTCTCAGCCTACCAGAGCTGACTAGAATGCAGTGCTTCAGAAGCTGGACTCAGATTAAGGGCAAATAGATTCAAAGCCGATTTGCCCACTGAACATGTCAGGTGTCTTTGGATCAGCCTAAAGGTTGTAGGACAGAAATTGAGGGAAAAGCCCGCGCATACTATAAGAGACCCCAGAGAAAGACTTGGATATAATTTAACTGCACTATGAGTTTAAGCCAACATCACCTTTAATTTGGTCTTTAGCTTCTCCCCTAAAAAACTGAGCTCCATAGTAGCTACTCGAACTTACCAAATGAAAATTCTTTGAAACCCATTGCAGACCCATTTACCGTAAAATACATTTTTCAGGGACGCGGTGGCTCAGTGGGTTAGGACGCTGAACTTGTCGATCGGAAGGTCGGCAGTTTGGCGGGTCGAATCCCGAGTGCCGCGTAGCAGAGTGAGCGCCTGTTACTCGTCCCAGCTTCTGCCCACCTAGCAGTTCGAAAGCACGTAAAAATGCAAGTAGAAAAATAGGGACCACTACGGTGGGAAGGTAACAGCGTTCCGTGCTAGTCATGCCGGCCACATGACCACGGAGACGTCCTCGGACAAGCGCTGGCTCTTCGGCTATGAAACGGAGATGAGCACCGGCCCCTAGAGTCGGAAACGACTAGCACGCATGTGCGGGGGAACCTTTACCTTTACCTTACATTTTTCAACACTTAATATCTGCTTATTCAAAAGCAGACATGGGCGAGCACAACAATCATGCCATGCATATATAAATTCATCACTGCTACAGAAATGCTTCTCACAGCTGTCATCCACTTAATTACTAAATCTCAAAGTAAAATCAAGAGAAGCAGTTTTGGAAGGCAGCAGACATCACTTTTTTAATAGGAGAAGGAAGGTGGAAATCAAGCATAATTGTATAAGAATTCAGTAGCAGCACTGTGCTGCAATCATTATCATCACTCACTGCTGGAATTCACTTCTGTGGGAATTACTTATAGAAGGCAATACAGATGCTGACTAAAAAAGAAACGTGGTCTCCATTTCCACACTCGCAATGAAAAATCAAAGCAAGGTAGCCAATAGGCAACTCCTGCATTACTAGGTGGGAATGAGATATATATGTTGTTAACACAACTTCTACAATAAGGTTATACTTGTGTAACTTTTAAAAAACTAATTACCGGTAGTACAACAGTGAGACCAGAGCCGAATCCACTGATTTTGCAAGATACAACATGCTCAAGGCCTTACTGAATGGCTATTGGAAGGCAGCAACCAATTTAAAATTCTCCTATTAGTAGGGCTATCTCTCACAATTAAAACACACACACATACATGCACAGAAAGTAGAGGGGTCAGTTTCCCTTGAACATTCTGGATAGTTGGCACTGTTATAGTCTTCCCTGATAAAATAAAGATATCCTCAATTTTAGTTTCTGATCTAGCTGTGGCTTCTGTGATTCTACAGACTCAACTTTGTATATTTATTTTACACAGTTTCGTTTGCAAAAGTTGGACACTGTACCACAACATCCGTATGTCCCAAAGAAAATCTATTACAGTGTTTTGACTCAGATATTTAAAGGGTGCAGTTATATTTCTAAGAAATACAAATACTAAATATACACAAAGACAACAAAGAACTTAAAATGATTAACAGGGAAACAACTGGGATTTGATTACTGCTTCCAAGATTGAATGTACTTGCTTCAGACACAAAATTTCCTAACAAAATATAAAAATGACACTGCTAATCTCTGTAATGCCAATAAATAAATGTAAAGAACAAATGTTAAATAATACTAACATTTATTGGCAGGAACCAGTGTGTTCATACATGGATAATTACATGCAGGAACAATTTGAGTTAGATTATTTTAAAACTTAAAAACAAAATCTGTCAAACAAAGAACAATTCCTGGAGAAGAAGGAACATATGCTTTCAACTGAAGTTTCCACAGAATATTAATAGCATAGTACTTTTTTTTGGAAAATTAAGAAATGCTGGGGGGTGGAGGAACCACTAAGATGCCTTGAGTTTAGTT
Organism: Vipera berus; assembly: GCF_964194415.1. Lineage (NCBI taxonomy): Eukaryota > Metazoa > Chordata > Lepidosauria > Squamata > Viperidae > Vipera > Vipera berus. The sequence continues at coordinate 122,822,177 of NC_138204.1, read as the reverse complement.
AGTTTCCAAAACAACACAATTAATAAAAGCATCCCAATTTTGTTAGTCTGTTTTTCCCTAACATTCCACTGTTTTGGAACTCAGCAGTCAGCTAACATAATCAGTACTTATAGTCAATCAAAAGTCTTGTCCAAGTCTCTTTATGACCTATAATTCACATACCTATACTATTATATCTCTTTCTCACTGATATTATGTTTCATGTTCAGGGCACCATTATTGGCACAGACACCATTACATAAAAAGACTGCACAGCCCCAATTCACACTATTTTAAAAGGCAGATTTGTATAAAGAGCATGGCAACAATCCAATCAAACAGTTCCTAATTAGAGTAAGTATGGCAGGACACGGTGGCTCAGTGGGTTAGGACGCTGAGCTTGTCGATCAGAAGGTCAGCAGTTTAGCGGGTCGAATCCCGAGTGCCGCGTAACAGAGTGAGCGCCTGTTACTTGTCCCAGCTTCTGCCAACCTAGCAGTTCGAAAGCACGTAAAAATGCAAGTAGAAAAATAGGGACCACTACGGTGGGAAGGTAACAGCGTTCCGTGCGCCTCTGGCGTCTAGTCATGCCGGCCACATGACCACGGAGACGTCCTCGGACAAGCGCTGGCTCTTCGGCTTTGAAACGGAGATGAGCACCGCCCCCTAGAGTCGGAAACGACTAGCACGCATGTGCAGGGGAACCTTTACCTTTACCTTTGCCTTTTTTATGGCAGGATTAATTCTGTCAGATGCATTTTAGAACTGATGCAATAGTCTAAACTGATTTTAAAGGTACTCTGATCCACACAGATGGCCTTTGCCTGCACTGATCTTCAACTGTGGTCTTCTTATCTACACTGAGTTTTATTTTATTGTCTTTCCTCTAGTCTCTCCCTCTGTCAACCATTACTAGACCATAACACTGATTGTTTCACTTGGAGTTGAACAAAATGAGGATATAATATTATCTTATGACCCAGTGTTATCTCAGTCCACATTTTAAAATGATTTTTGTTTGCAAACAAAGTAGATTCAAGATTTCCATGCAAACAAAGTAGAAATAGTAGTTTTGTTCAGTATCCCAAACTAGTATACATTTGTGTGTGTGTATTCCTCCAAACTCTATTGCCATTCACTTCTTTTCTTCTGTCTCTTCTCCTTGTCAACTCCATTATAACCTCTCCTCCTCTTCCTCTACATTTATGTGTAACACAACTCTCCAATACATTAACATATTCCCAAAAACAGGCAGATCTGTAACACTGTCAAAAGTATTACTCAGATAGTATGGTTCCATACACTACAGGTAATTCTCAACTTACAATAGTTCATTTAGCGACCATTCAAAGTTACAATGACATTGAAAAAAGTGACTTATGACTATTTTCATACTTATGACGGCTGTAGCATTCCCATGGTCACGTGGTCAAAATTCAGATGCTTGAAAACCGACTCATATTTATGACGGTCGCAGTGTCCTGCAGTCATGTGGTCAGTTTTGCGATCTTCTGACAAGCAAAGTCAATGGGGAAGCCAGATTCACTTATTAACCAGGTTACTAACTTACCAAGTGCAGTGATTCACTTAACAACTGTGGCAAGAAAAGTAATAAAATGGAGTAAAATTCACTTAACAAATATCTCACTTAGCAACATAAATTTTGGGCTCAGTCCCTGATAGATCCAGTAAGAACTTTGCTTTTCAGTGTGCTGTAGTTAAAAGTAGTTCATATTTGGATGTTTTGTCCAAAATGGACATATAGCCCAAAAGAAATATAATACCCAAAACAACACCTAACATGGTTCCCTAAAGCTTAGCAGCTACTGAAGGTTTCCATCACATCTTCCATGGTTGCCTCGCTGTAGAAAAGGGTATTAAATCTCTTTCAATGAATACCGGCCTAGACCAAGCCAAGTTCAAAATTGGAGAATTAGAGAATTCCTGGAAGCTTGGATGGCCACTCATGATATTAAATAGTTTGGGTAATGAAATATCTGCAAGAAAACACTAAGCTCAGAGAGCACCAAGGTACCTTAAAAAGGGAGCACAAAGATCAGAACACCTCCTCACCAGCAATCAACACCCAGATGAGCAGAGATCAACACCCAGATTAACATTAGACCAACAATGAAGAAGTAAACACTTCCCCAATCAAAGAACTGACAAACAAACTAACAGCAAACAGCCCAACTAATGAACCACCAAGACCTTTCCCACTGACAGAACAAGCTTGTTGTTGTTAGTTGCGAAGTCGTGTCCGACCCATCGCGACCCTATGGACAATGTTCCTCCAGGCTTTCCTGTCCTCTACCATCTTCTGGAGTCCATTTAAGCTCATGCCTACTGCTTCAGTAACTCCATCCAGCCACCTCATTCTCTGTCGTCCCCTTCTTCTATTGCCCTCAATCTTTCCCAGCATTAGAACAAGCTACTGGGATATAAATTGACAGCAACTCCACTCTCTGCCAGCACTGATAATGTTACCTATCTGGATAATAAAACATCTGCAAGAAAACCACCAAGCTCAGAGAGAACCAAGGACCCCTCATATCAACCCTGAGTTACAAATAGTCTCCTTTATTGAAACCTTCTTTCTGTTTTCTACTTTCTTGTGTTTTGTGAAGCTTGGATTTAAAACAAGCAAAGCAATTTCCTCTCCTGTAGAGAGAGAGAGATTCATGGGGGTCATGATGTCAGCCATGTCTGTAGCACTATGTGCTAGAGAGATAGAGATGCAGATTCCCTTTCTGGGATACGGGGTCTCTTTTGTGCTGGTTGGGTGTCTCACAATATATTGTAATAAAAAATAAACCAAAATGGACAACCAAAGAGTCCAAATTGTAAGTAATAAAGTTTCTTCAATGTTTTAAAAAAAAACACACCTGTGTCGATGGCCAACCTTTATAAGCCTTCCTCTAGCCATGACTTCTGGCTGGTTTTTCAGGTATCCAAGCAGACAGACAAAACAGTTTGTACTCATTTTCCTGATAAGAAGCTGGGGGTGAGAATTAATTTAGATTCTGATGGGAATTGGTTCTTAGAGGAGAAGGACAGGTGGAAGGTAGACAAAGTGGCACAGCAGAAAGTCTTAAAAAAATATCCAGGAAGACTCTGAGGAAACAGCAGCTTGAAAACGGGAACAACTTAGAAATGAAGGTGATGGCTGGTAGCTAAAATGGTAAACATGAAATTGAGCACTTCTAGTGGCTGCCCAAAATGTAATGTTGATCTCATCAGGAAAAAGGATGGATAGGAATCCTAAAATGGATTAGGCAGTGTTTACCCTGCTGAAGGTTTGCTAGTTCTAAAACACTGAAGAACATAATGCAGAAGGAGAGTGCCGAAGATGAAAACAACTGGCAAGGTATTTAACCTACTCACAAGGAGCCTTTGCTGAGAGTGATGATGACAGAAGAGGGAAGAATCAAAGATTTTACTTTTGCAAGGATCATCACCTAGAATCAGGGGTGGGCAACCTTGTCTCTTTTATGACTCGTGGACTTCAACTCCCAGAATTCCTGAGCCAGCCATGCTGTCAGCTCTCATCTGACTAAATCAGAAAAAGAAGAAAGTTTGGCACTAATACTCTAGCATTAGAAAGCATAGGAAGGGGCAAAATTAGAATTGAGCACATATGTTAAACTGAAATCATAATCGTCTCTAGATGAGATGGGTGGCACATAAATCTAATAAATAAAATAAATAATCTATTTAAACACATTTTGGAGCTATTTACAGCTGAAAAAAGATAACATCTCTCTAAGTTGCACTTTTAAAATATTATCTTACCTCAAAAAGGGAGACAAAAATTATCCTTGTTGGTTTGCAGAGCAATTGTAAGCTATAAATCTGATCTGTAAAGCTCAGCCGAAACTGAAACTATTTTGCTACACACCGTGGTGGGATTCAGCCAGTTCACGCCACTTCGGCAGAACCGGTACCTAATTTTTTGTTGCCCAGGCCCAGAATGGACTTTCAGAAGCAGCATCCACACAGAGAACCAGTTGTTCACATATTTGAATCCCTCCACTGGCTACATGGATGGGGAGGAACAGATACAGGTTCAACCCTAGCAGGACTGTGTGGCTCTGGATGTTTGGATTAACCCCATCTGAAGAATTTCCATTTTTAGTTGTGAATGAGGTTGTGCTTCTCTAGTCAGCACTGATACACAATTTGAAGAATTTCTTGGACTCACAACTCCTGCTTAAGAAGTAGGTGAGCATCATCTTGGGCATCAGCCATGTCAATTTCTGGTCCAAGAGAGCCTTCAAATAGTCAGTCTTGCTTTGGCCAACTTGTGTCTATACTATTATAATACATTGTACACGGGTTGTCTTGAAGACCACTCAGTTTAGAGTGCAACATCTTAAACAAGTATAGGCATGCTACAATATGCCTATATAACACCTCTGCTCTGTGAGTTGTTCTGGCTACCAGTTCTGGATACAATTCAGTGTGCTGGTTATCATCTACAATGCTCCTCATGGCAAGGAAGAGTCAGCTGAGGGAGCGTCTATATTCTGTCATATCTGCTCATCCTGTTTGATTCAAGAGTTGGCATGTTTCAGATCCCACCAATTAAACATTGTCATCTGATGGAACAGGGAAAGTTGACTTTCTTGGTTATGGCTCCTGTCTCTGGAACAGCCTCCCTCTCAGAGGGTCCTATTGCCCCTGTTGTGACCTTGTTTAAATGGACCTTTAAACCCTGGCTCTTCTCCCAGGCTTTGGGCTAGGTTGAGTGGCAGGTCCTTTGTGGGAATTTTGCATGTTAAAAGGAGTGTTTGTTTTGCTGATTTCAGTTACTGATGATCTTTTTTCTTTGTTGTGTGTCTTCTTATCTGTTTTCCATATGATATACTGCCCATCAAGAAATTGGGCAAGCTTACAAATTTAATAAACGATAATGAAATAAACATACAAACATAGAAAATTTTAAAATAAACAAACAGAAATCACATAACAGAAACTAAAACAAGAAATCCCATATCATTATTATTCCACCTTTTATATATATTTACATATATTTACTGTAAAGTTAAAGAAGTAAAAAAATACACATTTATTTCCATCCAAAATGACAATATATGTCAGGAATTAGTCATTTTATTCTTGTTTCCACTCCAGCTATTTTTTTTATTAAGGATTGTTCAGAAAACTTTGCAGCTCTATTAATTTTTTTAGCCAGTGCTATTTCCCACATTTTAAATTATTATTGATCCAAATAAACTCTTTAGTTTTATATCTTTCTGATAGAGTGAATTTGGAACTTTAGAATAGAAAGTGAATTAATTTCTAGTGTTGAACCATTTTCTATGTTTTGGGGAAAATGCCCAATAAAGCTACAAAACTATTAATTATTTAAAAGTGTTGTGTAATTTTTCCATTTCCTCACATTCAGACAAAAGGAATTAAAAATGGTAATATGTACCAATCTGACTACAAACCTTCTAACAATATTAAAAAAAACATTGCAATTTTGAGGAGAGGTATCATCTAGGAATTATTATATGGTCAGTTGCTTATCATTTGCTTTAAAAGGAATGTTATATTTATAAAAGATCCATGTAAACGCTTAGAGAAAGCATGCTGAGATTCAGAAGATACACACCGCAAGGCCATTGTAATACACTCCTTCATTTCTCTTCCTGACATACGTTAGGAATTTCAGTAGTTCTTAATAAATATTTTTTTCTGAGTCTCAAAAAAAGTCAGCTAATGCTCCCACTGTCATGACAGCAAATCCTCAGCCTTTCATCTGTCAGTTGATTCTTCTTTAAGCAACTTAATGAGTATTCCTTTACTTCATTCTTTTTAGCAAGCTTATTACATTGTGGCATTAATTCACTTGGACTAGAATCAACCAATAGCAGAAATGTGTTCTTTGAGATCTCAGCCTTATGTTTTTGTTTTCAATTTCACTTGCTATTTTCTGAGAAGGAAATTTTACAATTGGATGAGGAAATTCACCTGAATGTTCAATTTGGCACAAATTTGACAGGACTACTAGGGGCATATAAACCCACAATACCATCCTCTGTGAAACCTCCACTGGCAATTTAGGTCAGGAAACGGATCCCACAGACTCCCTTTTCATAGTAGAAATGGATTCTATTATGCCATAGAGCAGGGGTGTCAAACTGCCGGCCCGCAGGCCGGAGCGTCACAGAGAAACCGTGCCCATCCCATTGCCGGCAATGGGAAAAAGTTCCGATACGTTGCGCGACATCACGTGACGCCGTGAGTTTGACATGTCTGCCATAGAGTAATTTGATAAAAGCTTTTGTCTAAAATCTGAAAATAGAAATGAAACCACTGTATTTACAATGCATTTAGAAAACAGAACTTTAAACAGCCAAAAACAGCTTTCTTCTTCCCTGTAGTCCAGAGGTATTTGACTACAATTTCCATCACCCCTTCTGCCATGCGGTTTCTACTAGCTGTCAGGACCCACCCCAATTCACGTCTTAGGAAAACAAAAACTCTTGGAGTCAGTTCTAGTCCAAAAGGAATTTTTACTAGGACATGTTTGGTTGTGGAAATACAAGACAGGACCTGGTATTGTTTTACAGATTGAAACTTTATAAAGAGTTCCCGGTTCAACCCCCCTTCCCTCAACCCCATTTGGTCAGCCCCCCATTATTTACTTCATGTCATCCCTTTCGTGGGAAAAAGGGAACTTCGGATCTTTACGGTTATTGCCTTCTTCCTTTACAAATTCAAATGGAGACACAGGCCAGATGCCTTCTTCCCTAACCCTCCCCTTTGTTCCCCCAGTTCAAAAGGTTTCCCTTGGTCTCTGAAATAACCTAAGGCAGGCTGAATCCACATCCGCTCCTCCTTCCTCGGGAGATGGCAGAATCCAGGGGGGGGGATAATGTTTTAAACATACATTTATGAATGTGATATAAATGGATTCTGACACTAGCCTTCTTTGAAGCCTACTTTATTTCTCTAGGCCCCTTCTTCGCTCCCTTTCTTCCCAGGATCATCTTCCACACATCCTGTCCTAACTCAGGACAAGGGCACTGAGTCAAATTTAGGTTTACAGAGATTCAAGCAAAACGTGAAAAAGAGGCTGTAAGCCAGTCACAAATAAACATATTTACCACTATGTAACGTTTTATCTTAGGATCGGGATTTAGATATATTTCAGGAAAGGAACCGCAGAGATAGTCAGAAACTAAATATCTCATAACACACAAGGAAAGAAAGAACTAAGTAATTAAGATAATATCTAATGGAATGTGTTCAGTGAACTCTCTCTTAAATGAAGAATGTAAGGGTGGAGGTCAGGTTTGCTGTGCATAGTATGCCTTGCCAAAATGTAAGAAGGAATTTGCTACTATTGGTGTATGACTTTGAAATGTCCCCTTCCTGATGGAACCTGTCTTCTTTCAACAAATATTGCATTAGTTTTATGTCCCTCTATTAGAATAGGTCTTATATGATGAGAACAAGGTTGCAATTCACTACCCATGCAGGGAACCAAATGAATAAATAAGCGTAGACCTCTTCTGTGTTTGGTATTTTTTGACCAATGGGACTTTTCATGAAGTCTCTTCTTAACCAATGTCTTAGGGGAGGTGAAATTTGAAGAAATTACTATGGTGAAAATGTAGGAATTCCACTCCATTTCAGACATTGCCTGCATGATTTAATCCAAATTACAACTGTCTGCTGTAAATTCTTCATATATCACATATCTCCTACACATGTCTGTGGTACAATGAACATTTATAAAAAGACTGAAAATAGTTATATGTAAGAGTATGCCTCTGCCTGATTTGTTATATGGAAATGAGAGATGGTTATACTGAAAGAATCATAAAAGTAAGCTGAATGGGTTACTCAAGAAGCCTGCATGGTAAAATAACAGATAAATGCAAGAATGAATTGGTACTGAATGAATTAGAGCTTGATAGTGATTTCCGGTGTTTTAAAATGATGGAATAAATTCAGGTATTCATAATGATACAGTGGAAATTATAACCTCATGACATGTGTAAATGCCTTGTTTATTGATTTCTATTTTACTGCCTTATACTTTTCCTAGTTTTGTTTGTTTATATATCTTCTTCAAAATGTCTAGTATTCGGTAGCTAGACATACAGTTATATAAGGAGTATAATCATTCCAAAAGATATAGCTGGATGAAGCTGATGAGATCTCTTGTGAATGATCTTCCTAACATGCCTAAGTTATAGACTTCAGGAGTAAAATTTATGTCATAGTTTTGACCTACATTTACAAAAGCCGTAGATGTATTTCTGATATAATTTTCTTATAGCCAGTTGAGATTGGCCAACATAGGTGGATAGTGCTCCTTTCTTGATAATGAAAGAAACTGAATAAATTAGGGCAATGATACATCTCTGTTTCATGTGTTTCTCTGGAAAGGACAAGGTGCTCTGAAGAGTCACACTGAACTTGATGTGCTCTAGTCTAGTAATTAGTGTTTGGCTTTGTGGCTTGTCTAAACTTGCAATTTTAATTCTATTCATTTATTTTATTTATAAAATTTATAGGCCATCCACCGTACCTCAAGTTAATTTGGTACAAGGTAATTTGATTTTTTTAAGCTTTCCATGGGCACAGAAGACTGTCCCAGTGGCACAGTAACAATATGTTGCCAATGAGCTTATGGGATGGATGGAAAACTAGTTCATTATCCCATTTTTCTAACAATGTATTTTAATTTATTCCATTTATATCCCGCCCTTCTCCGAAGACTCAGGGCGGCTTACAAGCTTAGCAGTAGCCTTCATTCTATGTATATGCCTGCTTATTAGGGCTTTCACACACACCCCAAGCGGCATTATTACAAAGTCAGCTTAATTGCCCCCAACAATCTGGGTCCTCATTTTACCTACCTCGGAAGGATAGAAGGCTGAGTCAACCTTGAGCCTGGTGGGATGCGAACCTGCACTAATTGCAGGCAGCTGGTGTTACTTAAGGAGGCATTAGCCCACTGCTCCACCAAGGCTCTTTTTTTCTGACTTGCAGGTGCTATTCTTATTAAGGTTGCTCTTGTTGGAAATGATGGCTTTCCTTAGCTTGATTTAACATATATCTTACCAAATGATTATGGCATTAGGTTTTTGTGTGTTTTTTAGCACTGGTAGGAATTAATAACAGCCCTGGAGCTTTGAAGTGGAAAGTGAAGATAAGTTTTAAAAATTTGACATTCTCATATTTATGTTAGTACCTTGATCCAAAATTCTTTGTAACCAGGATTCTAACTATTGCTGCCTTCTGAAGTTAGATATAAATCTCAATTATAATAAATAAAAATGGTTGCTGATAACGATAAAATTTCTGGCCAAGGATGTAAAATCATTTCATTTCAGATAAATTCAAAGGATCTTTCTTTGGCTTAAAAATGGAACTTGGAAAATTTCCAGCTATGTGCTGCTTAGAAGTTCAGATGTGCAGAAACATAAGAGTTTCAAACACAGGTGAACTAACCCTGTAAAACAAATCCTAAAGTGTCTACATATATTTATCATTCCATATACCACTTAAGAAAAACAGATTTCTTGAAGCAAATTCACAAGTGTTTAAAAGTATAGATTGATATTTCTAACATTTAAAATAAAAATACAGACATTATTTAAGGGGGAAAAAGAGAAGAAAAAAGATTATCAGAATTTTTAAGGCTGATAAAGTCCCAACAAATACACCACAGGGAAGGCATAAAGGCGGATTTTGGAAACATTTAGCATAATTGGAAACAGTTACTGTAAGCTATCACTTTCCAGAATTATGTTCTGCAATTCAGGCAGTGTGCCTTTCAGCTATCAGTTGCCTGGCCTGTTAAAAGGCATCAGGACTAGCAGCTGCAAATGGATCTCATGCTGTTTTAGGGGGGAAATTACAAAATGAAGCAGTCATTCTCTGAGCAAAAATGCTGTATCTTGTTGCACAGCAGTTTTCTGACAGAGACTGACAAGCTGGCATTAAGATATATTCAACACATCTAAGATTATTCAGCCCACATTTACACATTTTTTCCGATGGTCTCAAACCTTTGTTTCTTTTTAACAAAGCTTGTAGATTTACCGTTCTCAGACACTCAGGGCTGACCATACACTCTCTCTGGGCTTCTCAGGTTCAACTTCACACAGACTAACAAAGCCACAATAGAAGGAATATTCACCACTAGCCCTCAGCTGAAATAATTCCTAGACTGCACAGCATTATAGCAATGCCAATACTACATATTTCACCATGAGAGAAATACTTTCTGTAGCATGTGCTTTAACAGTAGATGTTAGTATACAAATACACACCAAGCTGCATTAGGTACCCAGAAACCAATTTTGCAGAGCAATATAAAAAGCCCAACTTTCAATCCATACAAGTAAGAGACGTGCCATTAGGGCACTGTTTCTTAATCTCGGAAACTTTCAGATGTGCAGACGTTAACTCCCAGAATTCTCCAGCCAGCAGCTTGAGAAACAGACTGTATTTAGAGCAATAGTAAGACGTTTGTTCATTCAATATCAACAGCAGAAATTGTCTAAAATACTGTATTTCCGTAACCAAAGCACTCCATTGCCCAGTGAAGCTGGGCGTTGCTGATGCCTGACACAGTTCTTAGGACAGGGAGTTTCCAGGTGACCCAGCAGAGAAGATCCTCACGTGGCTAACTGCTCCCTGGGAATTATGACTAGGCACACCACAATGAGGCCACCCAAGATATCTGAGGCCAGACTAGTACGTACCAGTTGAGGTGCTCCAGCAAGTTCTTCAAGGGTGGCCAATTACTTTTTCTAACAATCCCCAAGAAGTCTTTTCTGCAATCCCTAAAAAGTATTCAAGCCACTGAAAAACAACTACAGGTAGTCTTCTGAGCACAAGACTTCTGTTGCTAAGTGAGACAGTTGCTAAGTGAATTTTGCCCCATTTTACAACCTTTATGGCCAAAAATTGTTATGCGAATCACTGCGGTTGTTAAGTTAGTGACATGGGTTTTTAAGGGAATCTGACTTCCCCAGTGACTTTGCTTGTTAGAAGGTTGCAAAAGGTGATCATGTTGACCCCGGGACACTGCGACCGTCATAAATATGAGTCAATTGCCAAGCCTCTGAATTTTGATCATGTGACCACAGGGATGTTGTGTACATGTGAAAAACGGTCATAAGTCACTTTTTTTAGTGCCGTCGTAACTTCAAACGGTCACTAAAGAAACTGCTGTAAATCAAGGACTACCAGTATATTTGTCAGCAGACAAAAAAAGAAAGAAAATTGGTGCAGTAAACCAACAAAACCTTATTGCCTTAATGTACTAACAGGTAATACTTGACTTGTTTAGCAACTGTTCAAAGTTACAATGGCACTGAAAAAAGTGACTTATGACCATTTTTCACCATACTTACGATGGTCGTAACGTCCTCATGGTCCTATGATCAAAATGTGGACGCTCGGCAACTGGCTTGTATTTGCAAAGGTTGCCGTGTCCTGGCATCATGTGATTGTCATTTGTGACCTTTCCAGCTGGCTTCCAACCAGCAAAGTCAAAGACAAAAGCCTGATTTGCTTAGGGGCCGTATGATTGACTTTTGCAATTGCAGTGATTCACTTGAACAATTGTGACAAAAAAAGATCATAAAATCAGGCGTGACTCACTTTACAACTGTGGAAATTCTGGTCCCTGTTGTGATCATAAGTCACAGACTACCTGAACAGTATAATAATTCTCTACCCACATTAAACTTATCAGAAGTAAAACAAAAAACAAAACCCATGAGTAGAAAGTCCTAGCAACTTTCTCCTTTGGATGCTTTTAGATCACCAACTTCTACGGATGAATATTTTAGAAAAAAAAATCTGGAGCTTTGGCCACAAGAAAATGGTTGCCTTTGGCCACAGAGAACATGGACCTGAAGATGTTTAGGAATTTATAAGTCAACATTAAGTCAACTTGTGTTCTATAGACAATACAGGCTGCTGAAAAATAGACCAGGCGCTCCCATATACAGCTCATTACAGTAATCTAGACATAGAGTTGAAAAGAATCTTTCAGGCCAAGTTCAAACAGTAGGAAAGTTTTTTTGTCCCAATTAAAGTTTGCCTAAAGTTGGTCAATCATATGAAAATAGACATTTCTGGTCCCTCGTGCAACCAGGGTACACTAGTAAGAATACATCCAGAAGTACACCTAAATTAAACACCTGTTCCTTCAAACACACACAACTCCTTTCTGAAAAGTCCATATTATGACCTCATGGACTTGGAATCTACTGCTAGCTATACCTTTCCAACATCTTAACAAAAAAAGGAGATATTATTATTTCCAAAACTGCAGAGCCCAACAACAGTTTCTTAATAATAGCTTTCAAGGCATTGGTACATACAGATCCATGTTTTAAAAAGACATTCATATGCTTCACAAGCATATTGGTTGGGGAATTCTGGGAGCTGAAGTCCACACATCTTAAAGTTGGTGAGGTTGAAGAAACACTGTTCTAAGGCAATCTGGATGTGCTGAATCTCAGTTTTGATTTAAATTTGTCCAGCTCTTTGCCTTTGTTTGCCAACAGAACACTTTGCCAAGTCACTTAAAAAAATAAGCACAGTTATACATTCATGCATGAAGAAGCACAGAAATTTAAACTTAAGCCGTCAGCTTCAATTCCTACACTCTACACAGCCTTACTTTTTTATGAATTTGCTTACATACATTCATTTTCCCTTTGATTTTTCCCCTGCAAATTAGGGAGAACTCTAAAGTTTCTCCCTGCTATCTTCATATGCTATCAAAGCCAGAAAATTGTTTGGGTTAATAATGGAAAAAAATAAATTGAGGGCTTGGGGATGAGGAAGAGATTATAGCTCCTGTATATATCAATGTGAAAAAATACAAATCATCAAAAGAAAGGAGGATATGGCTTCTGCTATAATTGGTAATTTTCAAGCGGGCAGCACAGCTAATCCATATAATAACACTTACAATATTTGTTTGACAGATGATGCAGAAGACTGTGTTCTGCTGTTTTAAGATAAGAAGTTGACTGTTAGTAGTAAGGATTTAAAAGTTTCTGGCTTACTAAAACTGGATCATCATGTTTAGCATTATCCTTAACCTGCAGAGAAAGAAGGCTGGAACTGTAACATCAGAGGAACTGCCTCCAACAAATATAAAAACAGAATCTGTTCCCGTTTCCATGATGTAAAATTCAAGACCAGTGGCATGAGTTACATTCCCATACTTGCAATTGCTTTAATTCTTTCCTTAGATTGAAATGTGTTTTCTTTAATTTTAAATCTTTCTGCCTTTGTTTATCATAATCCTTCCATACACCCTACAAAGTAGCTGGAATTGTAAAAGGAAAAACAGATGAAATCACTCTCACCAAGTCCTTTTGCAGCAATTAAAGTAATCAGAGCCTGCCCCTTTTGCAACAAATGGGGAAGCAATCACTGCACATTCTGTTTAGAAACTAAAGCTTTACCAAAGGGCGCCTGTACTTAGGATGTGAAGCATCAAAAAATGCACAAAATTAAGATACTCTCCAGATGAATTGCAGCCCTGTGAATGAAATCCAATCAAAGATGTGCAGAGATGACCAGATAGGAAGATGCTTCATAAAATAGTCAGAGGTCCCTCACACTTTTATATATCAAATCAAAAGTGGGGGTGGGGTTCTAATTCTTTCTTTTTAAAAGCATGTCATCTCCTCATCTGTCTTAGCATATTCTGGTTTTTAGAGAAATAAGTAGATAGAAGACATGACTTAACAGGGTAATGATTTTAAATACAGCACAGGCTAACTGAGTCCTGGACACTATACTGTATGGAAAGGTAATTGCAAAATCTTGAATGTCAAATTGCAGATTATCATACCTACTTGAACATGGAATTCTGGTGAAATGAGGGTTTATAGGAGAAATCTATTAAGTTTGGGGATTCCTTATTACCTCTGGGATTAGCACAAATTACAGACAATAGCGAGCAGAAGGATTCTCTTATAAGCTTCCATGCAATAATGGCAAAATACTTGAAGGTTGATAAATAAATGTTTAAATTTATTACTAATTTAGGGACAAAGTACCTAGCTCTTGTGGAATGATAGAGATTTTTTTTAATTACATTTATATCCCGCCCTTCTCCGAAGACTCAGGGCGGCTTACAAGCTTAGCAGTAGCCTTCATTCTATGTATATGCCTGCTTGTTAGGGCTTTCACACCCCACCCAAGCGGCATTATTACAAAGTCAGCTTATTGCCCCCAACAATCTGGGTCCTCATTTTACCTACCTCGGAAGGATGGAAGGCTGAGTCAACCTTGAGCCTGGTGGGATGCGAACCTGCACTAATTGCAGGCAGCTGGTGTTACTTAAGGAGGCATTAGCCCACTGCTCCACCATTATGAAAACCTACACTTCAAAAGTTTTCATTACATTACTGTATGGATGTAGCTCACTTTTTGCCTCTATAATAATTTACTTCTAATGAGTGCAATGCCATAGAGCTTTACTCAGAGAAAAACATTAAAAAATTTGAAATCACTTCACTCATTGACAATCTCTTCCACATATAAATACTTCATTCATATATACACAGCTCTCCCTTGGGATGTGGATAGAAAAAAGTCAACTGATTTGGTAAATTACTGTGTTTTACTGTATGGATGAGCATCTTGTTTTTGTTTTGATCTAAAAAAACCCTTATTTTGGAAAATCTGAAACGTCACCTGTCTCTCCATCTATTTTAAGAAGAAAAACTAATAGCTATAATTGCTTTGGCAGCTTTTCAAAGAATTTGATTAAGTTTTCAGGCATACCTGCAGCTGCTGAGTTGAAGCCTGTTAAATTTCAGTCTCATCTATGCAGTGAGTGTTTTCCAAAGAATCTTTAACATTTACATTTTTTTAAAAAACAAGACACTGTCCTTTTGGTAGTTTGATTGTCAACATTTATGAATTACAGCACATAACGCAGAGTCAGTACCTAGCCAATCTTGGCAGATTTTTTAAAAAGCTAAGCAGTTTTTTGTTTATAAAATCTAGGAAAATACTGAACAATGGGCTAGCTAGACTAAGACATTTTTGATAAACCATGAAAACAACAAAATATAACTCGGAATTAGGTGGTGATATCTTCATTATCATTTCAAAGAACCCTATCTGGACATGTGCATGAAGCCAACCAGAGACAAGCTCAACTTTGAAGGAGACCTACGGCACAGGTAGTCCTTGATTTATGACCACAACTAAGCCCAACATTTCTGTTGCTAAGTGAGGCAGTAGTTAAGTGAATTTTGCCCCATTTTACAACCTTTCTTGCCATGGTTGTTAAGTGAATTGTTGCAGTTGTTAAGTTAGTAACATGGTTGTTAAATGAACCTGGCTTCCCCACTGTTTGGATTTCTCTCCGGATGTGAGTTTGGAGGAGGAGGAGGAGGAGGAGGAGCAGCCGGGTCCTGGCATCGTGGGGGAAGAGAGCACAGAGGTGCAGAGAGGTGTGAATTAGGGAGGTGAGGGCCCCCGCCCAAGAGAACAGCCTCAGCCGGGACGATCGAACAAGTGGCAGGCTGAACAGCTGCTGGCAAGTCACCTCCTCCAGATCCAAGGACGTGCAAGGCGGAGAAGACACAGGCACAATGTGGGTTGGCCAGATTGCTCGTAAGGAAGCAGTCTCACCTATTGTAAGGGGCTGTACCAGCATTGCCTATATTTAATCCCACCCAAAGTAATGGGCGTTGCTGGAACAATGTGTACAGTTTCTAGTCTTGTGTTCCTGTTGCTTGCATCTTGACCTGTGATCCCATGTTCACATGGACTTTGGACTGACCTTTGGACTACGTTCAGTGGTGGGATTCAGCCGGTTCATACCACTTCAGCAGAACCGGTAGCTAATTTTTTGTTGCCCAGGCCCAGAATGGACTTCTGGAAGCGGCATCCACACACAGAACTGGTTGTTCACATATTTGAATCCCACCACTGACTACGTTTGTGTTTCTTTGAGTCTTGTCAAGAGTTCCTCTTGTGCCAAGATTGGGAACCAGACCTACTCACCGTTTGGTTAACCGTTGACACTCTTGGGGGCTTCGAATAAAAACCTTTGAACTCTCCATTGTTAGCATGTGTGCGTGAGTGGGGGAGCACACCCACTGACTTTGCTTGTCAGAAGGTTGCAGAAGGTGATGCTGCAACTGTCCTAAATATGAGTCAGTTGCCAAGCATCTGAATTTTGATCACATAATCACAGGTGCTGCAACAGTCGTGTGAAAAATGGTCATGTCATGTTGTAACTTTGAACTTAAATGAAATTGTTGTAAGTCATTAAATGAACCGTTGTAAGTCAAGGGTTACCTCTATTAAGAGGCATAAAAACTAACTGCAGTACCAATCCTATCACTGCCATTTTGCATTACATTGAAAAACATTGTAGTTTTGTCCACACTATAGGTTAAGCCATAAGAGTCAATTAAGAAAGGTACACTGCCTGGCACCTAACATGCTGCATTTTAAACATCCTGAATCTCACTGTATTACCCAAACTTGGTAACACAGTATACCTTGGTATAAAGGTGGCAAACCTGGCACACCCGGCACCTGGGATATCCAGCAATCAGCTATTGCAGCTTACAACAAAACATTATTATCTTCTCTGGATGTGACCATCTACAGTTTCATCTGATGTTAACATTATTCTGCTTTATGGCCCCAGATAAATGTTCTTTCTTTCTAAGGCCCCTGGAGATGTGCAACAGAAATTAGGTACCACAAGAAAGACCAAAGCATTTTTCTTTTCCTATGAAGAGCAGCAAGAGGCAAAACATTAGATGGTTCCAAGCTATCTAAACCAGAAGCCCCCCAACCTTTGGGGCACCAGGGACCGGTTCCGTGGAGAGAGGTTTTTCCGTGGACCAGAGGGTGTGTGGTTTTGTGTGCTGGCTGCATTCCGCAGATGGGCCTTTGCTTGTTCGTGCGGACCAGTTGCTGGAATGCTGTGGCCTGGTACTGGTCCATGGACTGGGGGTTGAAGACCCCTGGTTTAGATACAGAAGCTAAAAATTAGGAAAAGAAAGAAGGGATGGAAGTACTACCCTCTCTCATTTGAATAGGACAGATGGTGGAAGGTGTCATCCAGTAGTATCAGTAAACCTTCTATACTGCAGGCCCAAGGATAGCATGATATGGGAGTCCTTCAGTCTTGGATTTGAAAACCCATACTGTGAAGTCTGCAAAGACTGCAAGACTTGGACCAGCAAGGAGACATACTCAGGGATAATCGTACAACAAGTTGCAGGATCAAAGGAATCAAATGTGGCATGTACTCCTGCAACATTCAATGATTAGCCATTCAGAAAGGATGGAGAACGTTAGAGTTTAGTGTTTCCTCCATCTGGTTGTTCCTGACTTCTACTTTCAATAGTCAGGTGATGCCTTGCTTGACACAGGAAGAAAGCATTAGAACTATTGCAATTTGCAGGCCCCAACACTTCAGAGATTTGATCCAATCAAGGCAGAATCCATGATTCTTGTCTCTCCCTCACTTTGCACTGGTGAAGATAGGGTGAGAATGCCAAGTATGGGTCTACAGGCCTTAGCACTACCTATAATGTAGGGTGTAGGCTCAGGTCAGTGCTGCTTTATGCTTCCTGGTAGACAAAGCCCACACATGAGGGCGAGGTGAGCAATGACAATGAAGTGTATGTCAGAAAATTAAAGAGCATGCACTGGGTTCATATCCACGCCTAACTTCAACAACCCATCATCAACTTAATTAGCTTTTTTGCTGATGGCTTATTTTGGTATGACTGGCTCTTTTGGAAATTTTGACTCTTTTGTGATTCATTCATTCTTGATCTCTATTTCCCAGGGGGGGAAAACCTGTAAGACTTTCACAGAATTATCCTAACAATCAGGTTTTTTTCCAATTCTGCTATGAACAACTGCAGATATTTTGTTCCAGAAATGTAGCATGCCAAGTGTATAGAACCAATCCTACAGCAAAGTATCATTCTAGATTTCCCATGATGTAAAAGTCATATTCCAGCATACCTTAATTTATAACTTGCAGGCAAGAGATGCATCAAATTACCTAAAGTTTATCAACAACAGTTTTTTGTCAAGGACAGTTCACACATAATCTTGAGTATTAGTGACATAGTCTACTCAAGATGATTTCAACTGTTACATGTATTGAAAATCTGTATCTGTTAACCCTCCCAGGTAAGCCAATCAGAAAATAGGACTAGATGAACTAATTCTACTTTATTGTAAGGCTACATTTAACAGAATCTTGCAAGTCAGAAGGCACAAACT
The DNA here is from genome assembly GCF_964194415.1 of Vipera berus. NCBI lineage: Eukaryota > Metazoa > Chordata > Lepidosauria > Squamata > Viperidae > Vipera > Vipera berus. The sequence continues at coordinate 122,803,916 of NC_138204.1, read as the reverse complement.
TCCCACTGCCATTTTTAACTGCTTGATCAATTAGGGCACTTTTTACTAATTTCCATCTCTGACCATTAAACCATTGGGGGCTCCTGCCTTTCTTGTCTGATCGTTTCCTAAGTGGCATCTTTTCCCTTCTTTCCTCTTCTTCTTCTTCCCATCTCTTCCATTATAACATCCTGCTTTTATATTTTTACCAGGCTTAATATGAGGAACCATTTGTTGTACCTTCCAAAGAATAGCCTCAGTTTAAAGAAAAAGGTTGTAATAATGGAAAGCAACAGAAGCTGACTAGTTGCCCATCAGCAGGATGTAGACAGCAAACCTACGAAACACATAGTTCCTGGGGAATGTCTTACTAGGTGCACTTAAATGTACTATATTCTTATTCAAATGAAATTAATTAATTCAAATTCACACCTACACACATGTAAAGTTTATGTAAATAATATGTAAAATTCTTTGGTGATGCATAAGTGGCATCTCTAATCCTCTTGGTTTCCCATTATTGTCTAAATCTTTCAATACGTTTAATCAGAATTATATACAGTATATTGCTATAATCATAAATCATTCCTTTGAATAGTATTCATTAGGGCTATGTGAAAATCCATATCTGAAGGGCTCAGTGTAATTCAGTGTGCGCACAGGTGTGCATATAACATCTGTTCAGGAACACTTTAAAACAACTGTATCTTTTCTTAAACATCAGCTGCTAAGGGTAGTCATGCAAATCCAAGAGAAGATGGAGCAGGTGTAAGGGGTTCCTGAAAAGTGTGATATGTATGGCCACACACATAGCAAGTCATTGTTTTGATCTTTGAATCTACCAATTTATTTTTGATCAGTGAATTTACAAAGACTGCTACTTTAAAAAAAAGATAGTGATTGCTTTACCGCTTTACCTTGCTAATATTATAAAATAGTAAAAATGTTGATACAGATCGATGATTGCAATCTGGTGCCACATGCTAGTAATTATCCATATTTTCCCATTTTTGACATACTAAACTAAATCTTTGTTTTTTCAGTTTTTAAATAGTACATCTATTTTTCATTCATAATACTCATTATTTCAGGAGAACAGGTAAGATAAGTTGCTCAATAAGTAAGCCTTTTATTACACAGCCAGCGCTCCACAAACAAAAGATTTTCTAAGATGGCAGCTTGAAAATATTTAAACGCATTAGTACTTTATCTTTTAATTGTTGTATGGCATCTGGTCCACCAATCTCCCTTTTTCCTTCAATTTTCTGTTTGAAAGCAGTCTTTTTTTGCATTTTTTTATCCCTGATAAAAGTTAAAATAGGTGCAACACCTCCATCTATTTTTACTCAAAATTAGCTCAGTTACTATATGACTGACCAAAATATCAGCACATTAAAGTTTATGGGTTCACTCAAGATTCCTGCAGATAATACCACTCTAATGGCAGAAAGTGAAGAGGAACTAAAGAGCCTCTTGTTGCGAGTGAAGAAGGAGAGTGCAAAACATGGGTTGAAACTAAACATTAAGAAAACCAAGATCATGGCATCTGGCCCTCTCAATTCCTGGCAAATAGATGGGGAAGAAATGGAGGTAGTGACAGATTTTATTTTCCTGGGCTCCAAGATCACTGCAGATGGGGACTGTAGCCAAGAAATTCAAAGACGCTTGCTCCTCGGGAGGAAAGCCATGGCAAATCTAGACAGCACACTAAAAAGCAGAGACATCACCCTGTCAACAAAAGTGCGTATAGTCAAGGCTATGGTCTTCCCAGTTGCAATGTATGGCAGTGAAAGTTGGACCATAAGAAAGGCTGAGCGCCAAAGAATTGAGGCCTTTGAACTATGGTGCTGGAGAAGACTCCTGCGAGTCCCTTGGACTGCAAGGCGATCAAACCGGTCAGTCCTAGAGGAGATCAACCCTGACTGCTCTTTAGAAGGCCAGATCCTGAAGCTAAAACTCAAATACTTTGGCCACCTAATGAGAAGGAAGGACTCACTGGAGAAGAGCCTAATGCTGGGAAAGATTGAGGGCAATAGAAGAAGGGGACGACAGAGAATGAGGTGGCTGGATGGAGTCACTGAAGCAGTAGGCGTGAGCTTAAATGGACTCCAGAAGATGGTAGAGGACAGGAAGGCCTGAAGGAACATTGTCCATAGGGTCGCGATGGGTCGGACACGACTTCGCAACTAACAACAACAACAACAAGAAGATTCCTGTTTTCTGAGCTAGGATACCAACCTACCTTGTTAAAAAGAAACACCGAAAAGGAAAAGAGGGGGAAAGAGAGAGTGGAGTGGAATATCCTATCTTCAAAGGCCCTATGAGGCATAACAGCATGTAGCTGTGCATGTTAGAATGATAGAGATGCTCTTATGTCACCTGGTCCAGGGATATCACCTTTAGGCCTTACTTCACTGATGAAATTCCATTTTTTTCTTGCTTATTTTACAATCCAACAAATTACCTTGTGACTTTTATGGGTATTACTATATCTGCCCAGGGCTGAAAGCCCATGGCAGAATTAATTTTGAATTAGACCTCATTTTATTTTTTAGATTTGTTAAGGGCACCTGATTCTAGAAAGACCCTGGGTAGCTTACAATATGTGCAATACACAGGTTAAAAAGACAGCCTAGAAACCGCAACACTGCACAGCTGTCAGATGTGAACAGCCAGGTCCACACGTGAAGAATTCAAATAGCTGATTTTATTGCTCGTGGCTATATACAAGAATCTTCTCAGACTGACTGTTTGCACCTGGGTAATACTAGATAAAGCTCAGTGGCGTTCAACATGGTCAGACTTCACCCTCTTGGGATTCTAGACCAGGGATTTTCAACCAGTGGTATGGGTACCACATGTGGTACATTGGCACCTGGCAGGTGGTACACGACCATCCTAGAAAAGTGGTAGTGGGGGAGACGAAAGAGCTGAACCGGTGGCAGCACCGCACAAGCCTGAGCGAGAGAGGGCTGGAACTGCACAGCTGTCAGGGCTCAGCGGAAGCGTGAGGATCAGCGCTTCTTTGGGGCTGTCAGGGCTCAGCAAAAGCTCCAGGATCAGTGCCAGGCTCCAGCTGGAGCTCGGCACTGATCCTGGTGCTTCTGAGCCCAAAAGACACGCCTCCAGGGTCTTGTGATTTACATTCAGATGTTTGGCAACTGATTCATATTTATGATGGTCACAGTGTCCCAGGGTCATGTGAAGTGACCAAAACCTGCTGCAACCACCCAGCAGGCGGGGGGAATAAAAACCAAACACCCCCACCCCACCCTCGCTGCCAATCCTCAACAGAAATGCTCACAACAATGAAAACCTCGGACAGGAGGAAGAGCGCCCCCGGGCAGGCAGGCAGGTGTCTTGCTCGGCTGTGGCTTGGGGGGGCACTTTTTTCAGTGCCATTGTAACTTCAAACAGTCACTAAGCGAACTGTTGTAAGTCGAGGACTACCTGTACTTCATCACTTTTTTCCTTTGTTTTTTTGGGGGGGGTCATCAAGTTTTTGACACCTTGCTAGGCGACTGGTGGTACTCGGATGTTGCCATATCCTAAAAGTGGTACAATGGGTGAAAAGGTTGAAAAGCCCTGGTCTAGACTAATTCCTATTTGTCTCTTTCCCCTGGCTCTGCCAGTCTCTCTCTCTCCAACAACAGCTTACTATTTCTGCAATATACAAAGTGAATCTGCTACAGAGGAAAAACCATGTAATAACAATAGCAATATCATTCCTTTCTGGCCATGGCTTCATTTATTAAAAAAGAATACAAAGAATTATTCATACTTTGTCTCACCATTCTCCTGCCTGCCCAAGATAATCTTAGGGACATTACAGTACAGTAAACAAGCATAATCTCCTTGTCCAAAGCTGACTCAGAGAGAAATGCCTCTCTGTATGAAGGGTGTCCACTCTAAACATTTGACATTCTCACATCATGTACTGTATCTAGTCTTCTTGAAGCTGATAATCACCTTTACACAAGCTGAATTTCCTCATTTAACTTCAGGTGGGCTTCATGACCCAGAGATGACCTAGGACAGGGGTAGGCAACCTCAGCTCTTTTATGACTCATGGACTTCAACTATGCTGACTCAGGAATTCTGGGAGTTGAACTCCATGAGTCATAAAAGAGCCAAGGTTGCCTACCCCTGACCTAGGAGAAACTATACAGCAACATTTGCCAAAATATGGTTTAAGTCTGGGAAACGAAGAAAGCATTAAAAAGAAACTCAGACTCACTCTGTATAACTCCCTCGGGTACAAGGTGGAGAGAAGGGGGACAGAATCAGGCTTTCAAAATCTCATTACTATGGTCTCAATTACCTTGCCAAGGTAAAAGCTTTTCTATGCCTGGGGTAAACCAATTTTCTGAGGTACGAGGCGGGTTTTAGAAAGTACCTTAGGCACTGCTCCACAGGCAGTTTAGGACCTCTGCTTATATTAGTGTGACGCATTACATGAATAATACACTGTTTAATGAGCAATGTCTGTGGAGAGTCCCAATCATCCAGATCTTTGATTGTCCCAAGTATGTTTTTCAAAAGACAACTGGAATTTGTTTTTTCATTGAAAATGTTTTGCTTCTCATCCAAGAAGCTTCCAGAACTTCCAGAATTGAAGACACTTCTTGGACAAGAAGTGAAACATTCAGTCCAGTTGCCTTTTGAAAAGCCCCTTTGGGACTTTAATGTCTCCTCTTGAGACATTGCCAGCTAAGATTGCAAAAGGCTGACACACTTTTTTGACATGGGAAGCCCCTTCCAAATCCAGCACTGAAGACAATTATTTGTATGTTCTTATGCAAATTGCAAAAGATCATTCTCCCAACAAATGAAGAGACCATCCAAGTGTTCCTAGGATGCAACATCTGTGTATGTATTTGGAACTAAGGAAATTCTCTACCAAGTATTTATAAGGAATCAAACTGCTCTTATGAGATCACCACTCACATAAAGTCATACTGTGGTTTATTTGTGGCTTATCATGATATGCACAATTCCCCACTGTGTTTTGGAATGGTATGCTAAGCAAAATCTTTTGGCATTTATGCTTTAGTGCAATGTGTGGCCCAGAGAGACCTTTGCTTCATGTGTACCTTAAGCTCTCAAAACTGTCTGAAGGGTTGCTGGATGCTTGTAAACAATCAAGGTTAACTGCAGCGCATTATATTTATGTTGTAACTATCCCAATTTCAGCTGAACTTGAACTTGCCTCTAAATATATGTTAAAGGAACTAAGATTTAAATTAAACATAATTACAGGTGAACAGACTGGTTGTACTTGCTATTTCCAAATAAACAAAGTATAACTCCTGTTAAGCCAGACAGTATCTAAACAACTCATGGTAGAGATGGGAAAAAGGAAGCAAAATCACTTCCAGAAATCTGCAACAAATTAGGCAGGGAAAAAATCTCAAAGAAAGCTCCCTTAATCAAGACTTTACCATTTATAACCCAAAGAGTGTCAACATCCAGTGTTTTAAATAAGACTGGAGGGCAGATGTGGTGTGTGTCCAATTATTTTAGCCTGAGCTGAAATAATAATAATAATAATAATAATAATAATAATAATAATAATAATAATAATAATAATAATAATAATAATAATAGGAAGAAGAAGAAGAAGAAGAAGAAGAAGAAGAAGAAGAAGAAGAAGAAGAAGAAGAAGAAGAAGAAGAAGAAGAAGAAGTTGGAAGGGACCTTGGAGGTCATCTAGTCCAACCCTCTGCTCAGGCAGGAAACCCTATACCATTTCAGACAAATGGCTGTCCAGTCTCTTCTTAAAAACTTCCAGTGTTGGAGCATTCACCACTTCTGGAGGCAGGTTGTTCCACTGGTTAATTGTTCTAACTGTCAGAAAGTTTCTCCTTAGTTCTAGGTTGCTTCTCTCCTTGACTAGTTTCCATCCGTTGCTTCTTGTCCTCTAAATGACACTTTTTTCCCTATTCTTTTCACCAAACCTGTATCCCACTCCTTATTTATTGGAATAAAGGAAAATAATATTCTATCTTTTTGCCCATATTTACTTGAGAGAAATGCATCCAAGTCAGGGATGAGATGCCATGGTACCAGATTGCAACAAGACACCCATGTGTTACCCAGTTCACTCTATTTGAACAAATATGTTCAATGTCTCTGTCCATGAATATGTTATTTTTTATGTGCCATTATTATCCCACATTTTAGCACACTGTGTTACTACTTCATTATGAATCTTTAAAGCCTACGTAATGCCAAATAATGTTATTTATGGAAATCGATGCCAACCATACACATTGCAGAGGACAAACTAACTGCCGCCCACAGCTTCAAGACAACGAGCTACAGCTCCTGAGGAGAGATTTTTTTTTACAGAGATGGAAATCAAAAGCATATGATAAGTCAGCAGCTGCGAGGCTAGGAATTTGATTGAAGTAGACCATTCAGAAGTGTTAACACCCTGTAATGAAATATAAACATGGCAAAAATTCAGCACAGTCCTAGTTGTATGTTGTTTATCATGTGTTTTTACAATGTCTAGCTTTTCTTCTGCGATGATGAAAACAACAAACAGAAATACATATGAAACTGTAATTAATTCATTAAAAACTATACAGTACACATGAAACACTGGGGCAGAGAAATAACGGTGTGATTGTAAAATATATTAAAGGCATGAAGGAAGATGGAAGCCTGTTCTGCCTCTGACTTCCTGCCTTCCCTCCCCCATTCATTATAATCTCATATTGAAGCTCCAAATCTAGGCTTATTAAAAGGTGAATGGGGAAGAACAGGGCAGACAGAGGAAAATGTTAAGCCACCTCTACTGGAGCGTTTGAATGTTTAGCTTGTTCTCCATGTTATATTTAGTTGCAAGCCTGGTGTAAAAATCCCAGAAGGTAAGTAGGAAATAGTATCTCCATATTGCAGGCTGAGACTGAAGCTGAAAACATCACAGAAAAGGCACAGTTGATCTGTTTCCTAAATATATCTACCTAACATATATACTGCTATAGTGAGGAGGTATAAATAAGGTATACTTTATCAAATTTCCAGAAAGAATATCCTTCCAAGAATTGCAAGCAAGTGAGGTATTGAACAAATCTAAGAAGAGCGCCCAGAGTCACCTTGTAGGGAAGATGAAGGACGTAAAAATTTAATCAATCAATCAAACAAACAAACAAACAAATAAATAAATAAATGGAAGAAAGAAAGGAAAGTCTATTTCCAATTTTCTATTGCTTTCTATTACTTTTCTCTGAAAACGGCATTTTCACAAATGAGTGTTGGGTATTTTTGTCCGGGTGACAGCAGAACCCTTCCCTTTCTCCCCCTTTCAGCTGTTCATATCAAGCAGGATCCAGTCCTTCCCCTAAACCTCAAAAACAGCAGAGGGCCAAGTAATCTCACCAACAAGAACAGCAGAACAGGACTGTTACTTTCCTGAGCTTCCTGATGTGAAGCGTGGTTAGTCAGTCACAGCCTGAGTTTCAAGCAATTTTATTCTCTCTGGTTTTTTCCATTTATTTTTAGGATGCATCCTGCCTTTCCACTAAAGTTAACAAGAAACAGAAAACATAATCATGGAAAATCTCATAGGAACACTTGAACACACATCAAACTATTGAAACTTGAAAAGACCTGTTGTCCTAGGGAGAATGCCTGGCCTTTTTTTAAAAAAAAAAAAAAAGCAGAAAGACTGAGGACTGAATATACGCTCTGAGGCAAGGAAGCACATTTCACCATTCCAGAGCAGCAAAAGAAGAAGCTCTCCGCCCCAGGTTCCCAATAAATGGGAGCAGCTTTTAGAGCAGCGTTTCTCAATCTTGGCAACTTTAAGATGTGTGCTGGTTGGGGAATTCTGGGAGTTGAAGTCCATGCCTTTTAAAGACGCCAAGGTCGAGAAACATTGTTCTAGAGGATTTTGTGCTCAGGCACGTTCATATCGAGACAAACAGCTCCTCAGATAGTCCCCCAACGTCTTAGACCTTAAAACTCAAACACATAACACATTATGCTTTTATCCATGGAAAATCACTGGCAAATAAAGTCATCTGGGCCTTTCATGCAAAAGCTCAGTAAAGTGGGCTCTTGCTTTAATCCTCCAGCTAACAGCTTTATCACAACATTTTGCATATAGAAAGTGACTTTCTAACTCCAGAGCTGCATTTAATTCAGTACTGCCAGTGAAACCTGCTACCCAAGCCTTGGTGGAGCAGTGGGCTAATGCCTCCTTAAGTAACACCAGCTGCCTGCAATTAGTGCAGGTTCGAGTCCCACCAGGCTCAAGGTTGACTCAGCCTTCCATCCTTCCGAGGTAGGTAAAATGAGGACCCAGATTGTTGGGGGCAATTAAGCTGACTTTGTAATAATGCCGCTGGGGGGGGCGAAAGCCCTAATAAGCAGGCATATACATAGAATGAAGGCTACTGCTAAGCTTGTAAGCCGCCCTGAGTCTTCGGAGAAGGGCGGGATATAAATGGAATAAAAAAAAAGGTGTTGGTGACCAAACCCAGAACCTTTCAAATATAAACGTTATTTCAAACACAACTGAGATATGGACTCTTGTTACTTCAAGGTCCCCCCCACCCCGCTTTTTAGTAACAAATGTATTCCTCGAGTGACCATGAAGAACTCTCTCTCACACACATGCTCAATTTAAAGGGCAAGCAGTGGGGGTGAGCACTTTTAAGTGTTTCTGTTTTTTTGAGCCAATTGGCCATCGCATTTTGGATAAGTCATAATTTGCGGCATCCAGATCCTTGTATTTATGTTTCTGCATATTTGGAGACAAGCAGTGGCAATAACAAATAAGAGACTAAAATAACCCCTTTTGTTTGAGAGAGGTTCTGTCTTCATTCCTCCTGGGGGAAAGTTATCCAATCTTACCTATTCATATACCCAAAATATGTTAGCACAAAACAACCACCACCACAGGATTTTTATCTCTTCCTTAAAATGAAATATTAATGTTACTTTTGTCAAAGAAAATACAGGCATCCATCAGAAAATCTACTTCTTTAAAAAAATGATACTGCTTTTTTGAAGATAACAGCTAAGCAATTAATGTAACTGTTAATTATACTTTATGTGAGTATTTCCAAACAAAACTTCCAGGGTTTTATAGTAAATTTGTTGGCAAAATTATGTGGTCAGCTAAATAATTCTACAAATATTTAATCATCTTTAGTATGTACAAATCTTTCAGTTCATTAATCAGTTGCTTTTCTGATTTTTGTAGTGATGCTAGCTAAAAATACAGAAATGCAGCTGTTTTTGTTGAGTGTTTGCGAACACATATGCGTTTAATAATTACAACTCAGGTATTTCAGCTTTTCCTCAACTGTACTGTAACCTTCCTTGCTGAGAAATGCCTTTCCCATAATTAACTGTAAATAGAATTAAAACAACTGGTCTTATACATTACTTAAATGAACTGCATAGTTTCAAGCAAGGCATTCTCCCCTGAAAGAGACTTCAATAATGTTTATTTGGAAGTTAATGCATTCAGTAAAGATCCCTCCCAACATTAATAAAAAAAAACTTATGGCATACAAGTTTAGCCAGTTTATTGTGCCCTACCGAGTATGATCAGGGATAATTGACAAGTAGCCTATTAACTGTTCCTTGAATAAGTTCTCTTAATTGCTTTTAATCTTACTTCCTATTAAGAAGGTCTTTAATCACAGACCAACCTTTTCATTTGCATTTTCATTTCCTTTTCATTTTGCACAGCAAATATAACACAATGTCATTATAGAGATGATAAAATACGGGAACAAAAGCACAGTAAAGGGAACAAGCCACTTTGAGAAAATGGAAAAGAACACAGAGAAACCAAATAATTCACCATCAACATAATTTGATTCTCCATATAAAAGTAAGGGAACAAAGGATAAGTATTTATACAAAAAGAAGTTCTCAGGAAAGCAGATGTGGACTGTTCTACAAAGCAAAGAAACAACTGAGAACGTGACAAATCAGAAAGAAAAGCTAAAAGAAGCAACCAGCGTTGGGGGACATTTCCGGCTTATTTTTCCAAATATCATGTATTTTTCTGTGAACTAGTACTAAATAAACAGGGACGCGGTGGCTCAGTGGGTTAGGACGCTGAGCTTGTCGATCAGAAGGTCGGCAGTTTGGCGGGTCGAATCCCGAGTGCCGCGTAACAGAGTGAGCGCCTGTTACTCGTCCCAGCTTCTGCCAACCTAGCAGTTCGAAAGCACGTAAAAATGCAATAGAAAAATAGGGACCACTACGGTGGGAAGGTAACAGCGTTCCGTGCTAGTCATGCCGGCCACATGACCACGGAGACGTCCTCGGACAAGCGCTGGCTCTTCGGCTTTGAAACGGAGATGAGCACCGGCCCCTAGAGTCGGAAACGACTAGCATGCATGTGCGGGGGAACCTTTACCTTTACCTTAGTACTAAAAACGAGCATAGTTTTATTGAAGAAAGGTAAAATAGGCTAAATATTAGTAAGTCAAAGTGTACAAACAGGCCTTTTATTCACTGTTAAAAATATTTTACAAATTACAAGTCAAGTGGCAAATAAATTTAATAAATTAATTAGGATTCAACTTTCTTTCAAAATCCATGTTCAGGCCACTGCTTGCAATGATAATAAAAACAAAGAGCAACTAAAAAGCTGGTAAAAGTTTTTCCGCATGTAAACTCCACAGAAATTCGATAAGGCTCTTACTCTCGAGTATGAAGTGGAAAGGACTTGCCACCACCTTTCATACATACAAAGTCTGCATAACTGGAAATATTAAAAGGGTGATATTTTTGCAGCCACCGAACCTCACAACTACCAAATCAAGACAGAAAACTTCCATCCTACCTGGTTCAGTGCAATTTTTTCGATAGAGATGTTTTACTTCTTCTGGTTTATCAGTGACATTATCCTCAGTTTCTTGCAGTAGTCTTCTTCCCAGCCATTTGTCACTCGTCTCCAAGTCAAAGTTCAGAGATTCGTAAACTACCAAGAAAGAAAGAACTAAGTCAGTATACTTGGATAAGTATTATATTTCAACCTTCATAGTTCTGGGTGTCAGGATCAGGTCCAGCAAGGAAAAGGTCACAAAGAGAAAGGAATTGGATTTCCCCACTTGTATTCCTACAGTAATCTTACATTTCCTTGTCCTTAATCTCTGGGTCCTATCATTGCAAAGCAAAGTCCCCATTCCATGCATGTTCATTAAGAGTTACACACTGAAAATATAAAGTGAAAGGAAAGAGCTGGGAGCTCCCAGGATATTATCTAGCACAATTACTAGCAACATTTCCCCCATTTTGCAATGTTCTTAGTCAATGCTTCAAACCAGTCAACCACTGTTTCAGCTCAGGCAATGTCTCAAACCTGTTCCCATGCTCCCATCTCAAGCGATTAGAGATTTGACCAGCCCTCCCCTAGGCAGTGCTGGCTGGGTATGATGGGAAAGGAACCCAACACATCTAAAGGCAACAAATAGGGGATGTTAGCAACCTGAGCTTAATTAGAGGAAGTACTCCACCTCCCAGATAAGGTAGGTACTGGTACTTGTAACACTGCCTACTGTACAAGGTTAGGGAGGAAAGGAAATTGAGAACACTTATGTCAATGAAACCAGAAAGTGTTTTGTGTTGCAGGAAACACACACACACACACACACACACACACACACACACGTGTGTGTGTGTGTGTGTGTGTGTGTGTGTGTGTGTGTGTGTGTGCAAGAAAAACAAGACAAGTAATTAAACAAGTTGCCAGAATTAACATGAGTAAGAAATGTGGGGAAATCAACCCTCATTTGAAATTAACTAGATCAGCCTAGCACTGTTTGTTCTAACTCTCAATATCTTGCCAAGCTTCAATTTTAGTTCTGCCACCGGGAAACACTAAAGCTGGAACTTTAAGCCTTCTGTATACAAAGCAGGTGCTTTGTTATTCCAGCAGCATGGCTCTTTCTCATAAAAAGCACATGGGGATCACTTTGCTGTTACTATTAAGTGAGCTTGGAAAGGCAACTATTTAAACAACATAGCCAGAAAAACAGATAAAAGGAAAGGGCGTTAGAAGGCTTTCAGAGACAACTGATTTTTTTTTTTTTGGAAGCACAAATGTTGGATAAACTAGCCAAGACATTTTTATGCTCTTTTCACAAATGTTTGTGGATGCCTTCAATAAGAGTAGTTTTCATGCACACGAGAGGTAGCTAACTAGATATGTATTGTTATTGATATATTGTCTTCCTTTCCTATTTTACAGGAGACGATAGTGAGCAAAACTCTGATTTTTCCATTTCAATTCAAACACATGGCACCTGTCCAAGATATATTATTTATTTATTTATTTGGCAAATGCTACTTAATCCTGGAAACTTGCATATTGCTCTGTTTAGGCATGGAGTACATGTTCATGTGCCAGTAACATTTGGCAGGCTACAGCAGCGTGGTGCTCATTATATGCTATGCAGTCTCAGTCTGAACCCCTTTCAAGAGTTAGCAGAGCTTTTATGCCAGGTTTCCATTACAGGTTTCACTCTTTCTTGCCCCAAGTTAAATGTATTATAGTTCTTTCTTTCCCATATATCTCTTTTTTCACTCAGTTTTCCCATACAGACACCAGGAAAAAAGCAGAATTAGTGCCAAAATTGTTGGATAAGTATAGCAAGACAGGTTCTGCTGCCTCATCCAAATAAAAAGTTAAAATTAATTCATGTTGAACCCCAGGTTAATTGATATACAAATCCTTGGAAAAAAGAAAAAAGAGACAAAAGCATTAAAATGTTTTAATACAAAGCATATGGAATAATTTTAATCAATCTTCTCAACACCCAGTTGATAAGCAGAACACAAGCTTGTTTGCTCCAATGCAAAAATAATCTTTAATCACATTCTGATCTTTAAACCATACAATCCTTCCCAAAAGGATGTCAACAAATTATTGATATTAAACTAAAATGAAACAATAGTGTAACAAGACTGTACTATATCATACAATAAGTTCCCATTACTCTTTTTATACTTTCTGTGTGGTATCCAATAAATATGAAAATATGTTGAATTACTCTCATTTACTAAATATTTAATATTTAGTATTTACCTCAAAGTATTGATTTCTTACTATGCAATGCCATGGTAATGCAAGCCTTTATTTCAAAGTTCAAAATAACTGAAAATCATCCTTAACAATAAAAAAATGTTCTTGATTTGCAATCTTCCAAAACATGCTTCAATGTATATAAATTAAGGTTTAGATGTATTTTTCTTAGTATATTCTCTGATTCTTTTTTATGTGTTAGATAGCGGTTAAGAATTTAGGAATGGAGTACACACAAGCAAACACAAGCATATCTTAGTCTTATTCAGTTTTTTATTGTTAATTAATTCTGCATTTAAAAGACATTAGTTACATCAATTTCAATTCAATTTATGTGATCAAAGACCAGCACAATCAACAAATAAAATTTAAAACACAATTAAAATACATTTGTAAAATAACCTAACTAGTGTCTATAATCTTTAATTAAAGATTAAAATTATATAGTGTGGTATCTAAAATTACAGCAAAGTAAAGGTATCTATTAATATCTGAGAAATGTTAATATCTAAAAGTTAGATGAATTATAGTTGCAAGGAATTCATTGCGGGACATTGGCACATCAGAATTTGACGGGTCTTCTCCGCTGCTGTGCAAAACCTAGCCACACGTGCTGTACTTTGGGGTACTTATGGACAAGGGATACTTTGTCTATAAGCAACATTTAGGCATAAGTCAGAATATCTACTAATCAGAGGAAGTATGAACCTGTCTCCCTATAGGAGCAACAAAGAAGAATGTGTTCTGAAGTTTCCACCTCTCTGGAATCACACGCAAAGCCTTTCAAATGTTCAATGGAACTTTTTTTTAAAAAAAGATATTTACCATCCAATACTGCAGAGGGGAGATCATGGCATTGGACTCCTTTCTAGAGAGGTAAACCCAAAGCTGGGGGGGCCAACCAAAGTCCCCTAAAATTGCTGGGCTAGAGGCTCAGCCTTAAAGAGTTTAAGTGCAGCTGGATCGGAAAAAATTAAGGATGGCATTGGCAGATCTTTGTTCAGCAACAGCAGCATATTCACCGTGGACTTCCATCCAGCTAATGGCATGCATGACTACTCCTAGATGCAGGTAGTCCTTGATTTACAACCATTCATTTAGGGACTGAAGTTACAATGGCACTGAAAAAAAGTGACTTATGACCATTTTTCATACTTACAACCTTTCCAGCATCCCCATGGTCTCATGATCAAAATTCAGACTCTAGGCAACCCTAACCCTAACCCTTCTTAAAGATTGGGATTACAATTGCCAATTATTTTTAGTCTTCAGTATTGCTGGGAGAATAGGGTCAGGGCCAGGGGCCTTCCCCTTCTGAGTTGGCTGATTAGGGACTTAATTTCAGACGCAGATATTGGAAGCCACTCAGGTAAATCAAAGCGGAAAACTAAATGGCAATGACCTAATTATAGGGTTTGCTTACTTTCAACCTCTGAACATTTCAGATACCTTTACGTCTCAACAGAGTTGCCATTTTCCCTAATAAAGATTGCCCTTAGGCTACAACTCTTTGTTCCGGACTGTTCAAAATTACAATGGTATTGAATGAATGGCACTCACAACTGGTTCTCAGAGTTCCTGCCATCACAGCAAGCTGTGGTCATGTGATTGTGATTTCCATGTTCCCTGTCATTTCCCCACAAGCAAAGTGAATGGGAAATCAGAAGTTGCAATCATGTTAGTCCCTTGCTTTATGACCTGTACAGTCCTTGCTTTATGATACCAACTAAGACTACTAGAATTGCCACTGTTAAGCAATGCAGTCACATGACATCAAACTTTATAATGCTGGCAATTCGGTCAGGATTGCTATGGTAACCCAAGGACTGACTGCCTGTAGCAAATTCAGATGGCTGACTGACAATCTGGAAATGAGCAGAACCACCTCAAACACTTCCATGTATTCCAGAGACTATAAGATATTTAAAGGAATGTAAATTATCAAAAATGAATGGAATTATTTAATACACCTTCCAAACAGCTTCCAAGAATAGAGAGAGTAATATATGTGTTAATTGGAAAAGGAACGGAGCTCGATAGGGGTGAGAAGAGAGAGAAGATTAATTTGAGTGTTAAATTGATTATATTTGCTGAGTAATGGTATTTAATAGCTACCAATTAGTATTTGGCAACTCATAATCTATGAGATGTTAACAGTACAAAGCAAGATTTCCTGAAGTATCAAAACTGTACAACTCAAGCCAGCTTTCCCCCCCTCCACACACACACACGACCTCTTCTGCCACCCACCCACCCACCCCCACTCCTTATTCCTCTGCTCTGCTGAGAATGGGAAAGGGCAAGATGCAAGAGAAAGAAGAAATGGGTGGGATGGGTTTGGGCATATTTTGTGTGGAGCATGGAGAACAGCATGTAGGAAGGAGAAGGAAGTAATTAAAAATAAAAGCAAGTATTATGTGTGGAAAATAAAAGTGAGGAATATTTGCGGTGATGAGTCAAGGATTTCTTCCTCACTCCTGACCATCTGACATTGAACACCAGATAATCCAGCAGTAAACTTGATGATCAGTTGAGCAAACCTCCAGGAGATAGAAAGAAAAAAGCAGTTGCTACACAGATGAAGGGGGTCTTATTTTGTTCCTTAATTTTTTTTAAAAAAAAGATGTTTCATATCTCTACAGACTTCAGTAATGTCAATTTGAGGATGCTGGGGTAATCATTTATGAAAACAAGTGTTTTCCTTCATAGGCATCCAGTTTCCATTTCCTCCATTAATGTATTAAAACACACACAGACACACACCTGAAATGTGATTTCAAATTTCAGTGGCACCATGGTTCAAATGGTGCCGGAAGCCTTGTGCAAACAGGAGTTAGGGTTCTGCACTTTGCTGTACAGGATGGCAGAGGCCTTATACGCCTTCTTTCAGTGTAAAACCCAATGTGACATCGGTCACCTTTCTAAACTAATGTTGGTAAGATACATTTCCTCCGTTCAATTACAATATAAGACTCAGGTGTAGGCAACCTTGGCTCTTTTATGACTCATGGACTTCAAGTCACAGAATTCCTGAGCCAGCATGGCTCAGCTTAGAAACCTCTCCCTTTCCCCTCAGCATGGCTGGCTCAGGAATTCTGGGAGTTGAAGTCCATGAGTCATAAAAGAGCCAAGGTTGCCTACCCCTGGACTATAAGTAATTATAGGTAGCCCTCAACTTATGAGCATAATTGGGATGAAAATTTCTGTAACTAAGCAAGGTAGTTATTAAGTGAGTCGCACCCTATTTTATGACCCTTTTTACCACAGTTGTTAAGTAAGTCATTGCAGAGAATCACATAGCCGTTAAATGAATCTGACTCCCCCCACTGCCTCTGCCGTCAGAAGCCAGCTGAGAAAATCACAAACGGCAATCACATGACCCCAGAACTCTACAACCTTCATAAATATGTATTGGTTGCTAAGCCCCCAAATTTTGGTAACATGACAATGGGGATGCTGCAACAGTTGTAAGTTACTTTTTTCAGTGCCGTTACAACTTAGAACAGTCACTAAATGACTGGTTGTAAATTGAGGACTACGTATGCAATGCCCTCTTAAATTGTCTTCCATCCTCTTAAGAGAGAAAAATGTGAAAATAATTATATTGTCTTCTTGACTTTGTCTACTCAAGCCCCAATAAGCCCCATCTACCTTTGCAGCACAACAGGTTGTGCACCAGAGGAACCACTGTGCAGCCCTCAAGGAGGATTGGGCAAAGATGCTGCTGTATTGCAATTGCCATCATTCATCTCCAGCCATGCTGGTTTCAACCAATGGCAGATGAGAGGCCATATTTTGCCCATTCATGTCTTAATGCAGACATGTCAAACTCGTGACATCACGTGACATCGCAAGACATATCGGGACTGTTTTGCCATTGCCAGCAATGGGGGGGCCGCGGGTGGCTTCCGGATGACATGTCTGGCCCATGGGCCAGCAGTTTGACACCCCTGTCTTAATGGGTTACAGTTTTTGTGAATTCAGATAAGATTTTACTGAAAAGCGTGCCAACAAAATAATTTTTCCATTATACCTTTACTTATCATACCATTTCCCAGATAACTTTTTCTCAACAAACTTGACTCTAAAATTGGGAGCCTGTTTCAAGCATAGAAACAGCTGGTTACCTGCATGCATAAGAATTACAGTCTGAGACTGTAATTTTGTGTCAAGCAAGAAAACAACAAACTTTAAGAATGGCCTGAGAAATGTGCAAAGCATATGCATAATTCTTGAATTTGGGGCGCGTAGGAAGAATCCTGCTGGAAGACAAGTATATAATTAGGTTGAAGAATTCAGATCAATATATGCTTTTTCCTACAGGTCTGCACTTGCTCCTTAAATGGGAGTCAAGACATTACTCAGAAGATACAAAGCCCTCCCCTCTCCCTCCTCCCCGCCTTCCCCCCTCCCCCCAAATACAACCTTAGGGAGTTCACATGCCAAGATAAGAATTCCAAAGTGGTAGCAGAACAAAAGATTTCATTGAGTTTAATCTGGATCAGAACATTTCAGGGAAGACATTGCTCCAAAATGGATTTTAAACTATTGTAATAAAGGAGAAGTGTGACTCTGAAAAGTGTGTAAAAATATTTTTGGTGAAACATTAGATAATCAAATTGCAAAGATACATCGGTAAATAGTAACTAGAGCTGGCTTCTTTGTCAAAACCAAGTTTCAATGTGTTACCAATTCTAATTTTAAAAAGGATATTCTTGCAGTGTGAAAAATTTCCCTTCAGGTTTCCAGCTAGTTACGCCTTTTTTTCTCTCTTTTTTTTCAGAATACTCTGTTCTACTCTCTCTCTTGGTTTTCCATCTACTGCCTTCCTCTGATGAAAACTCAAGTGTCATGATGGTACCCACTATGGATATGGCATTGCCTTGCGTGATCTTTCCAAAATGTTCAGAGATATACATCAGAAAATCTTCCAGATTCCTCTCACCTGCTGAGCTCTCTCCTTTATTTACTTATTTTTATTTTATTTTAATTCCATTTATATCCCACCCTTCTCTGAAGACTCAGGGCGGCTTACAAACCTAGCAGTAGCCTTCATTCTATGTATATGCCTGCTTATTAGGGCTTTCACACACACCCCAAGCGGCATTTTTACAAAGTCAGCTTATTGCCATTTATGTCATTAGAGGTGCCCTCTGACCACCAAAAATATAGCATGTGAAACATGTTATTCCATTCTTGGGAGGTTAAGACAAGAGAAGGTTCTCTCCATCTACATTACTAAAAGATCCTGCTTCTCTAAGCTTTATTAACCTTTCAGCATTAACCTTATCTGAAGTCCAACTCACTTATTAATCTTTCAACATATATCACTTGGCAGTACACTACACCGTGATTTTTTCCAACCTTAAGAAACAGGTTCACAAGAATAAGAACTCAATTAGGATTTGAAAGCATGATGTGCATAAAGTGTTTTGAAACTTTTTAGCCCTTTCCTTATCAGGCTGTTCAGATGAACCTCTTTTTAAGGTTTCCATTAGGCATTCATCACTGTGGAGTGCGGTAACATCAAATGACGTTTCGCACGTTTTTTCTGAAATGGGAGATGAGTCAAAACATTCTGCAGGTGTGAATAGCAAAAGAGAATCAATATGAGCTTGAAACCTCTTGGAAAAATTCTAGGGACAAGGAACAAGTTTAGAGAGATTACAAAAGTATCCTCTCTATTTAGGTTTGCACTCATATCCTATCTGTTCCACTTATTTTTAAGAAGCTTCTGAAGCCAGTAAGTGCATCAAACCTAGGCACTACTGTGAGTTACTCAGCATCTACAGTCTGCACAAATTGTTGCACTGTTTTATATCTTTGAATAAAATCCAGGATAGAGTGAAAGGGGAGTAAAAGGAGTAAAACTAGTTACAGATAGGCTTTTTTCCAGCCTCAACAAGTGGCAACCTGTAGCTGACCTTGTCTAAGCTTCGAAGTTAAGCAGGATCACTCCTGGTTGGTACTTATTTATTTATTATTAAAATTATATGCCATCTAGAGTTGTTGGGAGTCAAACAGCATACAAATAGATAGGTAGGTAGGTAGGTAGATCACTGTAATCTTTGCCTTCAACAAATTGGGATATATACAAAAGATATGAATGCCCAGCACAATGCATTTGTTCGTTCTGAAGGCCATTCAAAATGAGCCAAACTAAATGATGTGCCTTAAGTAAAAATCAGTTGTTTTGTCACATTGACAGCTGTGGTTATATCAAATATAAATGATAATTATGAAACATAAACAATGGGCAGGTTTCCTGACAAAAGACATCTCTACATTGTCTCCAATTTTCTACACTGTTTGCCGTTTTCATCAACATTTTCCATTGGGGTGGAGAAGGAATAACAATGACTGGGGCTTTTTAAACTGAAGACTTCTTTTGCATAAATTTCCTGAACCTATCTATCTGAACAATGACTAGATTCCCCCCCCCACAAAAAAAATCAGTATGGTAAATAATTTGTAAATATCATCTTAACTGTTTCTAAAACTTACAAAGTTATGGACACTTTGGACACTTTTTAAAAAAAACATTTTTTTTTCAGATGTCAGAAATCCGCAGAGCTGTTAGTACACCAGTACATCTCATCTCATTGTGCTGAAAAATAAAAATGTTGCACCTACTTATGTTTATCCACATTAGGTATGAAAATTGTCTGAGATTAGATTAAATGTAAATCTTAGGTTAAGATTTTAGTACTTTAAAACTGGTTGCCTGTTCTGAGTTGGCCTATTTTCCACAGTCCTGAATCGGGATTGAACAAAGCCTTGTGGTGAGTGCACACCCCTGTTTTCCTGTACTTCCCCCACCCCCAGAGAAAGAAGTTTCCTAAATTCAGCATATAAACTCAGTGCTCTAAATCTAGTGGAAAGTCTCCTTTGTACTAAAAATTATTAAGGAGTGATAAGATCCTTTGCTATATTTTTTTAGGAAATGTGCACAAGAAAGAAACAGACCTTGTTAGCGTAGAGCAGTTAAAAGATTGGCCTGTCAAGAGTACAGAGGAATACGGAGCTGAAAAATTGTTGTATATTTCAAGAGTCGCCTTTCACATGTTGGCAGAGTTCCTGGCTTCCCCTGACAACCAGCCACACACTCTAAAGTTGTACTTTGTAGTAACCAAAGTAGCCCCAGCCAAAGGCATATTTACTCTTCCATAACTCTAGCACTCAAAGGAATAGACTAGTCAAGATAACAGCTCTCTTATGATACTTGTAGCCATTAGAATAACATCGGGAATACCTGATTCAGCATTAAGCAAAAGCAGCCCCTATATAACGGATTTTCTTCTCTGTGTTGCATTTATCATTTAGTTTTGCATCTCATGAATTGCTATTTTGGGGAAGGGGAGATAATGTGAAATATTATCACGTAGCAATTCACTTATACAAACTGCATGTCATTTTCACAGTATGGATTTTTACATCAGACTCCAGAGAGGTTGAAATGTCTTTCTGTAGGGATGTACAGTAACTGTCAGGAAATTTCTCCTTAGTTCTAGGTTGCTTCTCTCCTTGATTAGTTTCCATCCATTGCTTCTTGTCCTGCCTTCAGGTGCTTTGGAAAATAGCTTGACTCCCTCTTCTTTGTGGCAGCCCCTTAGATATTGGAACACTGCTATCATGTCCCTCCTCGTCCTTCTCTTTATTAAACTAGACATACCCAATTCCAGCAGCCGTTCCTTATATGTTTTAGCCTCCAGTCCCCTAATCATCTTTGTTGCTCTTCTCTGTACTCTTTCTAGAGTCTCGAAATCTTTTTTACTTCGTGGTGACCAAAACTGGATGCAGTATTCCAAGTGTGGCCTTACCAAGGCATTGTAAAGTGGTATTAATACTTCACGTGATCTTGATTCTCTCTCTCTGTTAATGCAGCCTAGCACTGTGTTGGCTTTTTTGGCAGCTGCAGCACACTGCTGGCTCATATTTAAGTAATTGTCCACTAGGACTCCGAGATCCCTTTCACAGTTACTACTATTGAGCAAGGTATCCCCTATACCATACCTGTACATTTGGTTTTTCTTGCCTAAATGTAGAACCTTACTTTTTTCACCATTGAATTTCATTTTGTTAGATAGTGCCCAATGTTCAAGTCTGTCCAGATCCTCCTGTAGCTTAAGCCTGTCTTCTGGAGTGTTGGCTATTCCTGCCAGCTTGGTGTTTTCTGCAAATTTGATGAGTTCCCCATCTATCCCCTTGTCCAAATCGTTGATGAAGATGTTGAAGAGCACTGGGCCCAGAACAGAGCCCTGGGGCACCCCACTACACACTTCTCTCCATAGATGCGGTTCCATTGAGGACCACACGCTGAGTACGGCCAGTCAGCCAGCTACGAATCGATCTGGTAGTGATGCTGTCTAACCCACATTTTTCTATCTTATCAAGTAGTAGGTTATGATCTACTTTATCAAATGCCTTACTGAAGTCCAAGTAAATTATATCCACAGCATTACTCTGGTCCACTAATTTTGTCACTTGGTCAAAGAATGCAAAAAGATTTGTCTGGCATGATCTGTTTTTGACAAACCCATGTTTGCTTTTAGTAATGACTTTGTTTGCCTCTAGGTACTTGCTGATTCGTTGTTTGATTATCTTTTCCTGAATCTTCCCAGGTATTGAGGTCAGGCTGATAAGTCTGTAATTTCCTGGATCCATTTTCTTTCCTTTTTTGAAGATGGGAACTACATCAGCTCTTTTCCAGTCCACTGGTAGTTCCCCAGTGCTCCAGGATCTTTGAAAAATATAGTTCAGTGGTTCTGAGATCACATCTGCCAGTTCCTTGAGAACCTTGGGGTTTAATCCATCTGGTCCTGGTGATTTGAACTCGTCTAGGCTGAACAGGTGCTCACTTACCATTTTCTTGCCTATCTTAACTTGTGTTTCTATTCTGTTTTTTATGGCACTATTTTTGATAGGTTGGTCTGTTTTTTTCCCTTTGTGTAAAGAAAGATGCAAAAAATGAGTTAAATAGTTGTGCTTTCTCCCTGTTGCTTGTCACCTTGCCACTTTCCCCCACTAATGGACCAATCATTTCCTTAACTTTTTTCTTGTTTTTTACATGTTGAAAGAAGCTTTTTTTGTTGTTATTTTTTACTTTGGTCACAAGCCTTAGTTCATTTTGAGCCTTAGCTTTCCTCACTTCGTCTTTGAAGGCTCGGACTATTTGCTGATATTCTGACTTAGTTATGTGCCCCTCTTTCCACTTTCTATACTTGTCCTTTTTATCTTTCAATTTATCAGAGAGTTCTTTATGCAGCTATGCTGGTTTCTTTTGAGAGCTGTTATTTTTCCCTCTTTGTTGGTATTGTGCTAGACTGGGCTTTTATTATCTCACTTTTCAAAATTTCCCAAGCTTCTTGAGTTGTTTTTCCCTTGAGGATTCTCATCCATGGAATCCTTCCCAAGCTCTCTCTAAGTTTATTGAAATTAGCTCTCTTAAAGTCCAAGACTCTAGTTTGACTGTATTCTATTGCTTGTGCTTCCATAATGTTGAATTCCAATATTGCATGATCACTTCCTCCCAAGGTTCCTGTGGCTTCAACACCTTCTCTCATTTCATCTCTGTTAGTGAGAATTAGATCCAAAATGGCTATTTCCCTAGTGCCCTTCTCTACTTTTTGGGTGACTAAGTTGTCTGCTAGGTTTGTCAGGAATCTGTTTGATCTTCCACTTGGTGCAGAGTTTGTCTCCCAGTTGATGTCTTGGTATGTCCCCCATTACTATTGTGACGTGCTTCCTATATATCTTAGTTAGCTGACTAGCAAAAAGTTCATTTATTTCCTCTGTTTGGTTGGGTGGCCTATAGTATACACCTATGGCAATGTCATTTCCCCCCCCCCCTTTTATTTTATTTCTATTCTATTCTATTCTATTCAATAGAATAGAATAGAATAGAATAGAATAGAATAGAATAGAATAGAATAGAATAGAATAGAATAGAATAGAATAGAATAGAATAGAATAGAATAGAATAGAATAACTTTATTGTCACTTTGAATGTACAGCATACATTAAAATGAAATTTCGTTGCATACAGCTCTCAAAAGGTCACCACCTCCAATATACACTACATAAATATGACATACATAAATAAATAAATAAATAAATAAATAAATAAATACATACATACATACAGAATTACACATATATCCACATGTATTATATGACACAGAGAAACAACAGTCTAGTTTGGGTTATGTATACATGTGCATGGCGAGAAAAACGAATCTTGTGAGTTTACCAGACGGATGGCATAGGGAACAAAGCTATTACAGAATTGGGTAGTCCTGCTAGAAATACTTCAAAACCTCCTCCCAGAAGGGAGCAAACAGACCATAAAGTGGGTGTGTGGGGTCTCTAACAATGCTTTGAGCTCTAAGCACATAGCGCTTATAAGCAGCATCCTGAATACCAGGAAGCGAGCTTCCTATGATCTTCTCGGCTGCCCTTATCATTCTCTGAACAGACTTTCTATCTGAGACACTGCTACCACCAAACCAGACGGTGAAGGAACTTGTTAAAATGCTCTCAATCGTGCCTCTATAAAAAGTGGACAGGACAGAAAGAGAAAGATGTGCTCTCCTCATCCGATGCAGGAAATGCAAACACTAGTTTGCACACTTCACTAAGGATGACATGTGGAGAGACCAGTTCAGATTGTTTGTTATCTGCACCCCCACTTACTTAATACTGTTGACCACTTCTATAGCTGCAGCCTTGATACTAAGTGGAGTATAACTAGGCTGGCTTTTTCTGAAATCTACAATGATCTCCCAGGTTTTATCAACATTTAGAACCAGGTTATTTTTATTGCACGAGTCCACCTCTTCCCTATAAGCATCTTCATTGTCATCACAGATAAGATGTTCTGACCATTTATCTTCCAGGAGAAGATCATGATTTTAGTTTTGCTATAACTGATTTCAAAGTCCTCTTCAGAGCAGTAACTAGCCAGAGCGTTTGAGGCTCATCTAAGTCCAATTTGCATTCATGATAAAAAGTGCTATGTCATTTGCATACAACAGGGATGCAATATGTCTATTAGCTAGTTTGGGGGGATGGTGCTCTAATTGTTTTAATTGGATGACAAGTGGATGTATATAGAAATTAAACAGCAGAGGGGCTAGAATGCATCCTTGCCTTACTCTTCTGTAGGTTAGGATCGTATTAGTGTAGCCCTGCATCAAACTTGGATTGCAGACTTCCTGTAAAGATTGTGCATAAGCAAAAATAAACACCTGTCAATAGTGGTACACAGAAACTTAGACCAGAGCCTTTCTCTGGGAATTAGATCAATGTGGACCTGAAATCAGTAAATGCAGTATATAATACTGAACCTGTTTGGGGCATGTATTTTTCAGCCAGGTATTGAAGAACAAGGGCATGGCCATAAATAGAGTGTCTGGATCTGAAGCCCGCTTGCTCATCTGCCAGTACATGCTATAAGTCAATCCAATCAACTAATTTATTGTAAAAATGTCTAGCATAGAGCTTACGTATATGCTTACGAGGTAATAGGCTGATAGTTAGTAGGCAAGTCTTGAGTGCTTTTTTTGTAAATAGGCACAATAATGGTTAGGCTCCAATCCTCTGGAATTTGTGCAATGAGATCAATATAAGTAAACAGCGAGGCAAGCTTTGGGGGTCCACCATTCCAGATTATTTCATAGTATTTCAGGCGTGATAAAATCATTGCCTGGAGCTTTACCAGGCTTCAGCTGATTAATGAGTGTTTTTGTTTCAGCACCTGTAATTGGGGCCCAATTTGAGAGCAGATTGGCACTGAGTTCTAAATCGAAGTCAGGAAACTCTTCTTGTGGACATAATGCTCTAAAATGATCCTGACATATAGAGGCAGGTATAAAATAAGGGTGTCAAGCCTCCCGACCAGCCTCACCCCCCCCCCCCACCTAGCCAGCATCCGGTGTGCACACCAGTAAGAGCAGCCAGGCTGGGACGCGAGGCAAGCTTCTGGCTGGAGTCACAACCAAGAAGATCCCAGAGAAGTCGAGAGCTGCGCACCAGGTAGATGCCCCTACCCCTTGGGGGGCCCAAAGGAGGAGGAGGCAGCTGGCCAGCCCTGTGCGGTTCAAGCAGGTGGATGGTTCCCTGTTGGGGGGGCTTCAGCCACCCTCGTGACAGAACCAGTGTGGGTGGAGATGGGGGCCCACTGGAAGGTCCTCTGGTTTATCATGGTCCACCCATGACCGAGGCTATCTTGGGGTTGGCGTGGCTGGACAAGTGGGGTCCTATGATCTGGTGGTAGGGGGGCTACTGGAATGCATGGTCATATGGACCGTGGTCGATCTATTTTTCAAGCAGGCCCATTTCGTTCCATGCATAGGGTTGCCGTCTGCTCGGACGTTGGCCAAAATGTTCATTACACAGGTGTACCACCTGCACAGGGTGCCCTGACAAATAATATTGGACCGGGGAGTGCAGTGCGCCACACACTTTTGGAGGGAGTTTGTCCGCTCCATCAGATGGTCCCAGGGACTCAGCTCAGCTTTCCATCCCAGCATCAACAGGGCAGCCGAACGGGCTAATGCGATGGTGGAGCAGTACCTGCGGTGTTACGTATCCTACCAACAGACGGACTGGGTTGACCTGTTACCATTTGCTGAGGTGGCATATAACAACACAATCCACAGCAGCACTGGATTCGCCCCTTTCCGGGTGGTTCATGGGGTAGAGTTTATCCCGATTCCTGAGTGCCCTCAGGGGGACCTTCCCCCCTGCCAACCCCAGGACTGGATAGACCGCATACAGGGGGTCTGGAAGACCATAAAAAGAGCACTACAAAAAGCAGCAGAGGCCTATGAGGCTCAGGCTGATAAGAAATGGGCACCTCAAAAGCCTTTTTGGGTGGGGGATATGGTGTACCTGTAAACCAAGTACCTGCACCTGAAAATACCCTGCAAAAAGCTAGGGCCAAAGTTCGTAGGTCCATTTCGGGTTGTACAGGTCATTAACCCAGTTGCTGTGAGGCTACAGCTACCCCGGTTTTGGGGGAAGCTGCACCCAGTATTCCACTGCAGTTTACTGAAACCAGTGGAAGGGTCCTTTTTTCGGTCCGTCAGGCAGACACCGGGCCCTGTTGCAGGGGACCATTATGAGATCCATGAGATGCTGGACTCCCGAATCTACCAGGGTCACTTGCAGTACCTGATACGGTGGAAGGGGTACCCTGTCATGGACGCATCATGGGTGGGGGAAGTAGATATAAAAGCCCCCCATTTACTGAGGCTATCCCCATAAGCCAGGAGGGGGTTAGCTATGTCATCCACCATAGTTCATGACTAATCACATGTCTCTCCTTGCCTTCCAAGTGGAGCCCTGGTAGAGGGGGCCGCCTGTCAAGCCTCTGTGAGCTTGCCACTAACGGGTGGGGGGAGGAGGGGACAAGACCATTGGATGGAGGCATCTGGAGGCAGCGGACAGGACCAGCAACAGAGGCGGCAGTGACAGCCCTTTCCCTCCCCTGTCACCTGGATGCTGAAAGGGGGACCCTGTGGAGCACAGCCACATGACCATTTTTTTTTGTAGAAGATGTTTGTATTTTTTTCTTCAGGTGCATAAGATCTTGGATGGGATGCTCCACTGGGTTCTCTTTGTATAACTTAAATTCCCCGATCAATTTACTTTTAATCTCAAAACATTATGTATCCAAGCAAGGTTGAGAGGGGTAGGCCCTGTCCAGTGGTGGGATTCAGCCGGTTTGCACCACTTCGGCAGAACCGGTAGCTAATGTTTTGTTGCCCAGGCCCAGAATGGACTTCCGGAAGCAGCATCCACACAGAGAACTGGTTGTTCACATATTTGAATCCCACCACTGGCCCTGTCCCCCTGTTTTCCTCTCTTCTTGATATCTGGGTGGAGATACTGGCTGGAACAGGGATGCAGTGTTGCTTCGGGCAGAACTGGCTGAGAGAATTTGCTCATTAAGTTTCTGGGACCATTTAGTGCAGAAGAAGGATAAGTGTGTAATATCAAAATAGAAAAAAATGGAAATTATTTCCTCATTCTACCCTTGTGAAATGAAATAAATCTACAAGCTACTTGTTCAAACTAAAATTAAAATTTAACCCACAGAAATAAGTCCAGAATAGAGGGAAAATGAGATGATAAAAGTTTTCTCTAATAATTTCTCAGGAGGGTGTTTTTGAGTCTTCCATCGTGAGCATGAGGAAATCCTCCTTGCTGGAGAACATGGAAAATTCCAAATTCAAGTTCAGAGGTCCCATAAATCCAGCCTGTCACCCAATGTGTTGGGACAGTCCGATCCAAATTAGGATTTAACTGAATTCTGTGAACAATTTTAGGATTCTTAATTACCGGTATTTTGTATTTGACAAATGGCTGTGACTCTGTGAACCAATTCCACTGACACCTAGGATTCCATCTTCAAGGCCTTCCTTCTTCACAGAAGCAAGTAAACATCTGATACCAAGGTATCAATGATAAAAATATAGTTAGGCCACAATGGCTGTTGTTCTGGGAAAGGCAGATGTCATTTCTGATTGTTCCTCCTCGCCTGATTCTATTCTCGTAGTTGTTTTCTTTTTCTTTTCCAAAATAATTTAACAAAATAGAAGTGTTGCAGGCTTCTTAAAAGGCTCCTTTAGGTCTGAGTCTGGAGAAGGTTGCTTAAGTTCTTTTTTCAAACTGGAATTTGAGCCAAGGATTACCCAGAAATAAAAAGAAAAATGGCATCAATTAAAGTATTCTCCTGCCACCAGTTTATTTCACAAAGGGAGAAGGGATTCTTGAACTAATGAGATAAAATTTAATTTCGCCCAGCCTGTTGCAATGATGGTCCTAATTCTGACACGGAAGCTGGCTGGGTGAAATTTGGGTCAGTCCCTCCCTCTCAGCCCAACCCACTTGATAGGGTTGCAATAGTAGGAAAAAGTAGGAGGAGGAAACATTATGCGGCCTTGAATTATACAAAACAAAGGCAGAGGATAAATGTAATAACTAAACAAATAACATTGGTGGTTGCCCAATGATGGATTAGCAGAAATATCTATTTAAAAGAATAGCATGTATTGCAGGAAACATTCATAAAAGTAAAAAATTGAGAATTGTATCATACCCGACCTTTGCACAAACATGCTGTTAAGAAAGAAGAGAACGACTCCTACAGAAAAGTTGGGGTGTGTACACCAAGAAAGTATAGGAGCATTAGCGGTAAAAAAAAGGGGGGAGGTTTACTGTCGCTTGAATCAGCTATGCCCTGCCTGTGGTATAAATAAAACACAGTGAGATTTTATTACTTGGTGCCCAATAATATCAGCAACAGTTTGCAATTTCATTTATAGTTTACAGAAGAAAAACAATATTTTGAAATACTAGAGATTTTTTTCTTTATGTAGAAGCCCTCTGAGGCTTGGAAGTTTCCTGAAACAGCAAACATGACAGAATGTATAGGTGAGAAGTAGTAAATATTCTGACATTCGTGGTAATTATTTAATATTAACATTCAATGTATTTAATGTATGCTGGTTTTTCTCATGCATTTCTTGTAAATCATTATGCTATAAATTACACTATATGCAATTTATTTATTTGAACTATTTATGTCATGACAAATTATAACTTTTAAAGCACACAGAAATTCAAATCGCAAAGTGTCATTTGATCACCAACCGCACAAAACACCATCTTAATGGACTTCTCATAAGGAGTCTGTTCATTACAATCAGCTGATGAAGATTTTTCATAAAGTAGAATTAAATAGTAAAGATTTTTTTCTAAGTGGCTTCTATTATTTCAAACAGACGGAAGGATTGTTGCAAGCTAGACTCCTTTTTTAAAAAAAATCCCATTTATATCCCGCCCTTCTCCGAAGACTCAGGGCGGCTTACAATCTAAAGCATAAATCAATGTGCTTAGCAATAGCCTTCATTCTATGTATATGCCTGCTTATTAGGGCTTTCGGCTCCCCCCCCCCCAAGCGGCATTATTACAAAGTCAGCTTATTGCCCCCAACAATCTGGCTCCTCATTTTACCCACCTCGGAAGGATGGAAGGCTGAGTCAACCTTGAGCCTGTTGGGATGCGAACCTGCACTAATTGCAGGCAGCTGGTGTTACTTAAGGAGGCATTAGCCCACTGCTCCACCAAGGCTCCTTCTCTCTTAAAAAGTATCTGGCACCTGAAAAACTAACATGTGAAAGAAAGGTCAGGATAATCAGAGTCTGCTGAGCCTCTTTCAAGAAAGAAGATTTCCATTGCTTGTTTACAAACCCTGCACTGCTACTGTTTAAGATGCATTTTATTGTGTATTCCTCCTTTTTTTTACTGATTTGGAACATTTCCGAGGGAACAAGGAGTTAAGAGGGCCCAAAGGCAGAAACCTCCCGCTATATTCTGCAGTATAAAGGAATATCCAAGTTTGGAATTGCGGATTGCTTGTTCTTTTTTTTTTTTTTTAGAGCCTGATATGGAAAACTTTCTTTTCAGAGATATCCGGAATAAGCTCCAAAGATACGGCATGTCTTCCAGAGGCTGAGAAATGTCAGTAATGAATTGCTTCATATGAGAACATCCCACACTGGAAAGATTAGGGAAGCAAATCTCAGCAGTGATATAGGTTAGAGATTAAAGCCAACGCTGAAGATGCATTCCTGCCTGTTGATCAAGTTTATTCAATCTTCTGATACACTTTGACATTACTAAGCAGCTGTGTTTTCCCACATATGTACTGTAGTATAACAACTGTACAGACTTCAGAAAAAATGCTTGGAAAGAAATGTTTTGCAATTTGCACAAGTATGAGTATGGCTCCTCCCTGTTATATGTGAAAGCGTATCTTTTCTTTAGGCTTCCAAGTAAGCACTTTGTTTCAGGTTCACGTGGAAACCTGAGAATGAGAGCTGCTTTAAGGAGTAACAGAGAGGGGTTGTGCTTGCACTTCTTTCAGAACATTGTTATTCTCCAAAGCACCAGAGGGCAGGACTAGAAAGAGTGGTTGGAAACTGATCAAAGAGAGAAGCAACCTGGAATTAAGGAGAAACTTCATAACAGTGAGGACAATTAACCAGCGCCTCCAGAAATCGTGGGCGCTCCATCATTGGAGATTTTTAAGAAGAGACTAGACAGTCACCTGTCTGAGACATTATAGGTTCTCCTGCTTGAGTGGGGGGCTGGACTAGAAGACCTCCAAGGTCCCTTCCAGCTCTATTCTATTCTGTTCTATTTAAGAAGCATGTACAGCCCCCCATGAATTATGCCTTGATAGTTATCCGGCCCAAGTGAACCACCCACATCTACATAAACAGCTGCATATATTTTACCTTTTGTTGAAGACGATCTATTAAGAAACTTAAATATGTGCATTTTAATGCATGTAAAGCCTGTGTTATTATTTTTTTAATTTTCAAACCTGTAGTGCTAATTGCATGTGCTGTGTTTTTACCAGCTTCTCCCAACCCAGTAAGAGTAGGAAAGTATCCAAACTTGCAGTAGAGACTTGCAGAGGTGGGGAAATGAGTGCAAATAAAGTGATTCCATGTCCAGGTTTTCTCTCTCTCCTTTTTTAAAAAAAAAAAGAATTTATCAGACTGTAGAAGAGAGTGCTGCTTTGTGGGTTTTAGTTATCATCTTTAGCTGATAAAGGTTGCTGATCAATCAGTAATAAAAAATAAAGATTAAAATAAATAAATGTCACTCTTCACTTTTTCTAATTTTACAAGTTAAATTCCACTTTATCACAGGACTCAGGTGATTTACAAACCATGAAAAAGAATAAAAAAACCGCAGAAGAATCTCCATAAAATACAAAAATGTGGTCCAGAATTAAGGTTAAAAACCTAATCATTGAAAATATGAAACAGAATGAAAAGTACACATTAAATAGTCACAAATCCACAAAATAAACCATTTTTGAACGCATTCCTGCAACTCAATAGCATGGGAGCCATTCAGACCTCTGGAGACAAACTGGTCCAAAACAGTTGAGCACCCACTGAGGTGGCTTCCAACCCCACACCTTTCCCAGGGGATCCCTCAGGGGATCCCTCCTGGATGGAATGTGTGGGATAGGCAGATTCTGCTCAGAGTAAACAGTTTTAAGCACATGCGGAGCCAAGGCATGTAGGACTATATAGCTTATTTTTATGTTAGTAGCCCCATTAGGTAGAACAGGTCATAAAAATCATTTCCGCAAGAAGGCTAAAACTACTTTCACTAAGATTTACTGTAATAATTTATCTTTGTAAGCTGCCTGTAGTCACTGAGAATGAGTTGGGCAGACATATACGTTTTCTTAAACAATAAACAAGTAACAGAATCTTGTCTGATTGGAAGGTGTCTCCTTCTCCTTATACTTCAGTGAATTAGGTATCTACCTGAGACATTTCCGGATGCTAATCAAAACTCATTGAGGGCTTTAAGAAACATTTCAGTCCTTTTTGCTAAGGGTTCTTAGCAAATCATTTGCATATCTCCACAAAATTATCCTCCTTACTTTCTACAATTAGCTTGTTGAAGTGAATTCAGAAACCTATGAATAACCAATGTAGCACTTACAAAATCAGTCATAGATAAGTCAGAGTGGCTTTCACCCACCAGCAAGTTGGGAGCTGCTGCGGTCTGTGCCAACTATATTTTCCAAGTATTCAAAGGCAGCCCCAGGTAGAGTACATTGCAACAGTCTATTCTTAAGGAGATTAAGTGTGTGAGTCACTGCCATGAAGCCTTCCTCTTCCAAAAAATGCTGCAAGTAGTTGTCAGAGCTTCCCTTTGTGATATTTCTGAACTAGATTGCTAAAACAGGAATATCATAGGCAAAGGTAGACTCTGGGAACAGAAGAACATGATAACATTTTCGTCTGTTTGCAGGCTCCAACTAAACATGGTTTTCTTCCCCTGATGTAGCCCAGCCGCTTTTTGCAAGAGAATTGACACACTCTCTGAAATACTAAGCAGAGTAGCGTTCAGTCTTACCCGTATCTCCCACAGGCAGGCTAAATGACTGACTTTTAAAATGTTCTTTTCAAACACCGAGCATACATTTATTTATTGGATTTTGTTTCAAAAGACATTTGTTTAGAAAAAATGCAAAATAGCTCCAGGCAGAGGAGGAAATAAATGTGTTCTTGAAGCCCCAAGTGCCAGTTGGTCAAAAGCGTCCTGGCAGGCTCCCCACCCATTTATAAATGGTTTTCCCTGAATTCAACCCTGCATAAAAACTAAACACTTGAACAGAGTAAGTGAACTTCTATAGAAGCCTCATTGTTGAAATAACACCCAGTGATACAGTTTTTAACACATGCCTTCACCAATACATTGGGGTTGGGTACATATTTTTTATAATGTTATCATAACTGAGTTAATTATACTACTACCCTGATCCAACTGTAATTATTAGCTGTCACTGAAGTATGCAATGAGACACTAGTTGAACAGATATATAAATAAATGAATACACTTTTTTATCAGTCACAAACTATACTTAAGATGTATACTTAAGACATGGAGGGACGCAGTGGCTCAGTGGGTTAGGATGCTGAGCTTGTCGATCAGATGGTCGGCAGTTGGGCGGTTCAAATCCCGAGTGCCGCGTAACAGAGTGAGCGCCTGTTACTCGTCCCAGCTTCTGCCAACCTAGCAGTTCGACAGCACGTAAAAATGCAAGTAGAAAAAGAGGGACCACTACGGTGGGAAGGTAACAGCGTTCCGTGCGCCTTTGGCGTCTAGTCATGCCAGCCACATGACCACGGAGACGTCCTCGGACAAGCGCTGGCTCTTCGACTTTGAAACAGAGATGAGCACCGGCCCCTAGAGTCGGAAACGACTAGCACGCATGTGCAGGGGAACCTTTACCTTTACCTTTTTTACTTAAAACATAGTTGCTGAATATCTAAGTAATTATAGATCCTAATGTTTTATTTGCAAAAATTCTAGCATCAAGAACAAGAAGTGTATGAACACGTGTACAAGATGGAGATTATAGGATTCAAAGTGAAATACAGCTGAAGGATGCCAAGTTAGGAAAGGTTGCGTTACCTAAATAAAGTATTTTTCAACTTATTTACATGTCTATCATTATATAAGGGTATCTTTTTATCATGGATGAAAGTAATAAGTTTGTCATTTAAATACCAGCGTTAACTTTTAGATAGGTTTGAACAGCGGTCTAAAATCAGTGATGCCCTCAACGTGATGTCCCGTTGCCTGGAAGCGGTCCGGGAATGGATGGGGAGGAACAGGCTTCAACTCAACCCGGACAAGACTGAATGGCTGTACATACCGGCATGTCAGGATATTCAGATTATTCCATCTCTTAATATCGGGGGCGAGTTATTACCCCCCGTAGATAAGGCTCGCAATCTGGGTGTCCTTTTAGATTCACAGCTCTCCTTAGAAGATCATATAGGAGCTGTGACTAGAGGGGCCTTCGCTCAGGTTCATCTGGTGCGCCAGCTGCGACCCTATCTGGACCTGGATGCCTTGTGTACAGTCACCCATGCACTTGTGACCTCTCATCTTGACTACTGCAACGCTCTTTACATGGGGCTGCCCTTGAGAACCACTCGGAAGCTTCAACTGGTACAGAGTGCAGCTGCACGAGTGCTTTTGGGGGTCTCCCGATACTCCCATATTACACCTCTGCTCCGTGAGCTGCACTGGCTTCCAGTTGCCTTCTGGGTGAAATTCAAGGTGCTAGTGATGACATACAAAGCCCTACATGGCGTGGGTCCGGATTACCTACGGGAACACCTACTGCCAGCGTCAACATCCCTCCGTCCTGTGCGCTCCCACGGAGAGGGCCTCCTCAGGGTGCCACCGGTCAGAGAATGTTGGCTGGTGACCCCCAGGGGGAGAGCATTCTCGGTGGGTGCGCCAATCCTTTGGAACCGCTTACCAGCTGAAATCCGGATGGCCCCCGACCTTCGCTCCTTCCGGCGTGATCTAAAAACTTACCGTATCTATTCCAACAAGCCGGCCTGGCCTGATGGATTTGGGTTTTAAAATTTTCTCACTTTATTGCTTTATTGTATTCTTACTTTATTGCTCTGTACACCGCCCTGAGTCCTCCGGGAGAAGGGCGGTATATAAAACAAACAAATAAATAAATAAATAAAATGAGTAGGGTAGAACTTAACAGGGAGAAATGTAAAATTCTGCATCTGGAGAGAAGGAAAAATAGAATGGAGGAGATCTGGCTTGGCAGTAGTACCTATGAAAATGATATGGCTGTCCTTGTTGAACATGGGCCGGGCATCGTAATATAGTTTCTAAAAAGACAAATGCTATCTTGAGGCCCATTAAAAGGAGCACAGAATCCAGACCACAGGAAGTAATCGTTCCACTTAAACGTGCCCTGGGAAGACCATGCCCAGTTAAAAATCACATTGACAAAGTGAAGCAACTTCAGAGAAGATGAGCTGATGGGGTTGGAACTAAATGCCATGAAGAATAATCAAAGGATCCGAGCACGTTTAGCCTACGTAAAAGATGAGTAAAGCAAAATATGACAGCAGACTTCAAATACCTGAAGGATTGTCATAAAAAAATAGGGATTGCAGACACTGTCTGTTGCCTCTGAAGGCAGGATTAGAAGCAGTGAATTAAAACTATGGGGAAGTACATTTAGGGTAGACATAAAGAGGAATTTCCTGACTGCCACATGATGTGTTGAGTTCTCCTTCTAGAGATCTTCAACCAGATACTGGATGATCATCTACCGGAGATGCTATATAGTGGATCCTGCACCAAGAACTATATGTTTACTAACATCCCTTCCAGCGCTATGATTCTATGTTTTTTCTCATATTCTATACATATATGTATACAGATCCAAAAGCTTGTTTTTACAAATTTTGATGTTTTTCTCATTGTACTGCAATTTTATACTAAAAAAGGTAAAAGTAAAGGTTCCCCTGCACATGCGTGCTAGTCGTTTCCAACTCTAGGGGCCGGTGCTCATATCCGTTTCAAAGCCGAAGAGCCAGCGCTTGTCCGAGGACGTCTCTGTGGTCATGTGGCCGGCATGACTAGATGCCAAAGGCGCACGGAACGCTGTTATCTTCCCACCGGAGTGGTCCCTATTTTTCTACTTGCATTTTTACGTGCTTTCGAACTGCTAGGTTGGCAGAAGCTGGGACGAGTAACAGGTGCTCACTCTGTTATGCGGCACTCGGGATTTGACCCGCCAAACTGCCAACCATCTGATCGACAAGCTCAGTGTCCTAACTCACTGAGCCACCGTGTCCCTTATAATTTTATACTGCACATGGTTATTGATATTTCTGAACAAAGCTTTCAATATTTTACCAAGCCTTGGTGAAAAAGTACTCATCTCTAGTATTGCTAGCCTTTTTCTCTCCTCCTCCTAAATTGAAAACATAAGATGTCAGATTCACAGGAGACCTCGATATGGTCGGAATCAGAAGTTAGGTACCTATTGAGAAGTCTACTGTTCATTGGGTTCATCTTTGATGACATGGTTTTCATTCTTTACTAATATTATTTTTTATTTTTTAAAACTGTTATCGGACACCCAAAGTCACAAGATAGCAGAAAGGCATTAAATATACATCATAATATCTATTAGGGTACATCTAGAATCAAAGGAAATAGAGTGAACACAAATAGCAGTTGTAGGGAACATAAGCAGGGGTGTTTTATTGCATTTATTGAATTTATATTACATCCTTGTTTGGGGTTGTGCAATGAAAGACTAAAATGCTGGGATACATTTGGTCTTCTGATTCAACATGACGTGTGACTCTCTTTATGCTTCTTTTATGAAGCTACTTTTGAGAAGGCATTCAACAGAATCCTGCAATTTTTCCACCTCTTCCTACTTCTCAAAATTTCTTTTGAAGACCTGTGATTGCTTAAATTGCTCCATTGATCTTTCTGTAATTTGTCAAGCTTCTTTGGTAGTATCACATGGTCACTGTATGTCATTTTATTTATCTATTAGATTTATGTATTAGATTTTTATCCCTTTATAAGTAAAAGGGACGCGGTAGCTCAGTGGGTTAGGACGCTGAGCTTGTCGATCAGAAGGTCGGCAGTTTGGCGGGTCAAATCCCGAGTGCCGCGTAACAGAGTGAGCGCCTGTTAATCATCCCAGCTTCTGCCAACCTAGCAGTTCGAAAGCACGTAAAAATGCAAGCAGAAAAATAGGGACCACTACGGTGGGAAGGTAACAGCGTTCCGTGCACCTTTGGCGTCTAGTCATGCCGGCCACATGACCACGGAGATGTCCTCGGACAAGCGCTGGCTCTTTGGCTTTGAAACGGAGATGAGCACCGGCCCCTAGAGTCGGAAACGACTAGCACGCATGTGCGGGGGAACCTTTACCTATAAGTAACTCAAGATGGTGAACATACCTAATACTTCTTCCTCCTATTTTTCCCACAACAATAACCCTCTGTGGTGAATTAGGCTGAGAGAGAGAATGAATGGCCCAAAGTCACCCAGCTGGCTTTCATGGCTAAGGTGGGACTAGGACTCCTGATTTCTAAGCTAGCACCTTAACCACTTTTGGGGAAAAAAATCCCTTCACACACTAAATAAGAACAATAGACAAAAGTAGCCCTTTATCTTAAAACTCTACATTATAAAATATTCTCTAAAATGAAATGCTATCAACATGTTGACCATGGCACATTTCATCTCTTCTAAAGAAACAGTTTATCTAGAAAAAAATCATTTAATTCCTCAAGGTTATTGGCAGCTCACTTTGTAAAAACATTAATAATGATAACAACATGACATTATAAGAGCATTCCGCACAAAATCCATGCACCAGAGTATTCTAACTAAGTATTGCAAATTGGAAAAACAGGTTACTATTTTATCATAATCCCTTATTGACACAGACTGCAATTTTATACTATTCTTTTTCCACAGACTTCCGAAAATCCTTTCTGCATCCTTTCTACATCCATCTCTGCTCTCCAAGTATCACTGCCCACAGTTGCAAACTCATAGCACAGTGGATAAAGAGGTGCAGTTTGCAGCCCCAAACAAGGCTGAATCAGTACCATATTACATTTGCAACTGACTTGTTCTTGAAGAGAGCAGATTCACTCAATAAGGACCTGAGATTGGATCTCCCCTGACCCAGTCCAATACTATGACCAATTAGCTTCTAATTCTCATGTTTCCATGGCTTACTCAAAAACAGCTTGACTAAAGAAGTGGAGAAGTTCTTGGAACCAACATTGCTTAATTAGCACCAGTACTTTTATTGGTGCTTCTTCTCCTGTTATAAGCTAGGCCAGGGGTAGGCAACCTTGGCTCTTTTGTGACTCGTGGACTTCAACTCCCAGAATTCTTGAGCCAGCATGGTGGAGTAAATCATTCACTAGACTGCCACTGGCAATTCTCTAAGAACAACAACTAATGCAAAAAAAAAAATAATGGCCAGGAACGTTTTGTTGTTGTTGTTGTTGTTAGCTGCGAAGTCGTGTCCGACCCATCGCGACCCTATGGACAACATTCCTCCAGGCCTTCCTGTCCTCTACCATCTTCTGGAGTCCATTTAAGCTCACGCCTACTGCTTCAGTGACTCCATCCAGCCACCTCATTCTCTGTCGTCCCCTTCTTCTATTGCCCTCGATCTTTCCCAGCATTAGGCTCTTCTCCAGTGAGTCCTTCCTTCTCATTAGGTGGCCAAAGTACTTGAGTTTTAGCTTCAGGATCTGGCCTTCTAAAGAGCAGTCAGGATTGATCTCCTCTAGGACTGACCGGTTTGATCGCCTTGCGGTCCAAGGGACTCGCAGGAGTCTTCTCCAGCACCACAGTTCAAAGGCCTCAATTCTTTGGCGCTCAGCCTTTCTTATGGTCCAACTTTCACTGCCATACGTTGCAACTGGGAAGACCATAGCCTTGACTATACGCGCTTTTGTTGACAGGGTGATGTCTCTGCTTTTTAGTGTGCTGTCTAGATTTGCCATGGCTTTCCTCCCCAGGAGCAAGCGTCTTTTAATTTCTTGGCTACAGTCCCCATCTGCAGTGATCTTGGAGCCCAGGAAAATAAAATCTGTCACTACCTCCATTTCTTCCCCATCTATTTGCCAGGAATTGAGAGGGCCAGATGCCATGATCTTGGTTTTCTTAATGTTAAGTTTCAACCCAAGTTTTGCACTCTCCTTCTTCACCTGCAACAAGAGGCTCTTTAGTTCTTCTTCACTTTCTGCCATTAGAGTGGTATCATCTGCGTATCTTAGGTTGTTGATATTTCTTCCGGCAATCTTAATTCCAACTTTTGATTCATCTAGCCCTGCCTTTCTCATGATGTGCTCTGCATATAAGTTAAATAGGCAGGGCGACAGTATACAGCCTTGCCGGACTCCTTTCCCAATTTTGAACCAATCAGTGGTTCCGTGTCCAGTTCTCACTGTTGCTTCTTGACCCGCATATAGGTTTCTCAAGAGACAAATAAGATGGTCTGGTACTCCCATCTCTTTAAGAACTTGCCACAGTTTGTTATGATCCACACAATCAAAGGCTTTAGCATAGTCAATGAAGCAGAAGTAGATGTTTTTCTGGAACTCCCTAGCTTTCTCCATGATCCAGCGTATGTTGGCAATTTGATCTCTAGTTCCTCTGCCTCTTCGAAATCCTGCCTGCACTTCTGGTAGTTCTCGATCCACATACTGCTGAAGTCTAGCTTGTAGGATTTTAAGCATGACTTTACTAGCATGAGAAATGAGTGCAATGGTGCGATAGTTTGAACATTCTTTGGCACTGCCTTTCTTTGGAATTGGAATGTAAACTGATCTTTTCCAATCCTGTGGCCATTGTTGAGTTTTCCAAATTTGCTGGCAAATTGAGTGTAGCACTTTTACTGCATTGTCTTTTAAGATTTTGAATAGCTCAGCTGGAATACTGTCACTTCCACTAGCTTTGTTGTTGCTCAGCTTTTCTAAGGCCCACTTCACTTCACATTCTAGGATGTCTGGCTCGAGGTCAGTGACCACCTCATTGTGATTATCAGGGACGTTAAGCTCATTCTTGTATAGTTCTTCTGTGTAATTTTGCCACCTCTTCTTAATCTCTTCTGCCTCTGTTAGGTCCCTGCCATTTTGGTCCTTTATCATGCCCATTTTTGCATTAAACGTTCCCTTCATTTCTCCAATTTTCTTGAAAAGATCTCTGGTCCTCCCTATTCTATTATTTTCTTCTATTTCTTTGCACTGTTCATTTAAGAAGGCATTCTTATCTCTTCTAGCTATTCTCTGGAATTCTGCATTCAATTGGGTGTATCTTTCTTTTTCTCCCTTGCCTTTCGCTTCCCTCCTTTCCTCAGCTATTTGCAAAGCTTCCTCAGACAGCCATTTTGCTTTCTTGCATTTCTTTTTCTTTGGGATGGTTTTGGTTGCTACCTGTTGTACAATGTCGCGAACCTCTGTCCATAGTTCTTCAGGCACTCTGTCTATCAGATCTAATTCCTTAAATCTATTTGTCACCTCTACTGTATATTCAACAGGGATATGATTTAATTCATACCTGAGTGGCCTAGTGCTTTTCCCTACTTTCTTCAGTTTAAGCCTAAACTTTGCAAGGAGAAGCTCATGGTCTGAGCCACAGTCAGCTCCTGGTCTTGTTTTTACTGACTGTATAGAGCTTCTCCATCTTTGGCTGCAGAGCATATAGTCAATCTGATTTCTGTGTTGACCATCTGGTGATGTCCATGTGTAGAGCCGTCTCTTGGGTTGTTGGAAAAGAGTGTTTGCTATGACCATCGTATTCTCTTGACAGAATTCTATCAGCCTGTGCCCTGCTTCATTTTGCACTCCAAGGCCAAACTTGCCTGTTATTCCAGTTATCTTTTGGCTTCCTACTTTAGCATTCCAATCCCCCATGATGATAAGAACATCATTTTTTGGTGTTAGTTCTATAAGGTGCTGTAGTGCTTCATAGAACTGGTCAATTTCATCCTCTTCAGCACTGGTGGTTGGGGCATAGACCTGGACTACTGTGATATTGAATGGTTTGCCTTGGATTCGAACTGAGATCATTCTGTCATTTTGAGGATTGTATCCCAGTATTGCTTTTCCTACTCTTTTATTGACTATGAAGGCTACTCCATTTCTTCTGAAGGATTCTTGCCCACAGTAGTATACCTGATGGTCATCTGAATTAAATTCACCCATTCCTGTCCATTTTAGTTCGCTGATACCTAAGATGTCAATGTTCAGTCTTGTCATCTCTTGTTTGACCACGTCCAGTTTTCCTTGATTCATGGATCTTACATTCCAGGTTCCTATGGAGAAAAAATCTTTACAGCATCGGACTTTCCTTTCACCACCAGACATATCCACAGCTGAGCGTCCTTTCGGCTTTGGCCCAGTCGCTTCATTCTTTCTGGCGCTACTAGTACTAGCCCTCTGCTCTTCCCCAGTAGCATATTGGACACCTTCCGACCTGAGGGGCTCATCTTCCAGCGTCATATCGTTTTGCCTTTTGGTACTGTCCATAGGGTTTTCATGGCAAAGATACTGGAGTGGTTTGCCATTTCCTTCTCCAGTGGATCACGTTTTGTCAGAACTCTCTGCTATGACCTGTCCGTCTTGGGTGGCCCTGCACGGCATAGCTCATAGCTTCATTGAATTACGCAAGCCCCTTCGCCACGACAAGGCAGTAATCCATGAAGGGGAGGAACGTTTTAATCAGGACTTATTTGACACTAATCTTGCCATATTTATATGGCTGCCCTGTTCATTTCTGACCATCATTCAAAGTGTTAATAATGCTTTTAATTGACTGCAAATGACCTGCCTCTTCCTATCTTAGCACCTCAGCTTCTTCTTTTCTGGCTCTAAGAGGTCTCTGCATGCTGAAGCACAGAAGAAATTGTAAGAAGCAAGGACATTTCAGCGGTGAGTCACTTCAGGAACATTTGACTGGAGCCAATACTGTTTTCTTTCACTTGTCATAGCCACATATTTCTATTCTCCCAATATATAAATACCTTAAAGTCTCTATTAGATTTGTTGGTTTATGTTTAATTTTATTCCCTGGGTCGTTTAGGTTTTTTTATTTTTCATTTCATTTCAGTTGTATTTTAACAGCCAGACATTAAATCAACTTTTTATTTTAATATTTTTTATTTATTTATTTTGGTATTTTATCACATTGTTTTTTGACGTTTTTGTATGTTTGCTTTATACTGTCACATACTGGCTCAAGGTTGACTCAGCCTTCCATCCTTCCGAGGTCGGTAAAATGAGGACCCAGATTGTTGGGAGGGGCAACAGGCTGACTCTGTAAACTGCTTAGAGAGAGCTGTAAAGCATTGTGAAGTGGTACATAAGTAAGTCCAAGTGCTATTGCTATTGCTATACAACAACTAAAGAATCTGATTTAAATGTAAATAATATATAAATCTGACCCTATATAGCTAAGAGTGGCTTAATCTCTGGAATAATCTGCCTCTAAGAAGGATAAAGGTTCTTGTCTATGTTTTATTTACCCAAACACAGATACACACCCCTTATCTATACAACCCAAACACAGATACACACCGCTTATCTATACAACCAGATAGAATTGCCTTGAACACTTTCCTCCAGTTTTCCCTATTCATACAAGGATGGAAAGAAGATTTATCCTGGACAAGGGGTCTAATGAACTGAATAGGTCTTTGTCTCTGAAGTAAGCAGGCATATAGACTCAGCAGAGTTGCTTAATGCTTGGAGAAATCCATCAGTGGACTAGCAATTCTGTATCTAATAAATTCAACTTTAATCCCCACCATTTCTAGTTAAAATCATCCAAACGTTGCAGGGACCAGGGCCGAGTCCTGCTTGAGAGGCAAGGCAATCACTCACCAGCAGACAGAACACCTCATTTCTAATGTATGGGAAATTCATCTTTTCAAGATAAAGAATAGCCTTGGTCGAAAATAGTTTTATTTTAATTTTGTGTAGCACAGCCAGTTCCGAGTAATGCTTTTTATTTATTAAGATGTCATTTTAAACAGTGAGGTCCTTTGAAAAAACAGATGGGTCACGTGTCTAGGCTCAAAGCAAAAAAACAAAACACCTCCAAAGGGATCCAAACAGCTGGGAGCAAGCATCCCTCTCAGCAGACACTCTCCATCAAGCCACTTGCTCTGTGCCCAAAAAAGGAAATCTGTGTAATGTCTTTCAGTTGCATGCCTTATAATTAAAATTCACAAGCTTACCAAATATCAGGAATGGCACTCAGTATACCATATAAGCAGACATTGTGCTTCAGCAAGTTCCCCCCACGTTTGAATTTTGCATAAATTATGCAGCTGAAATAAAAATTGGGGGACCCTGGAGAGGGGTTTGGAACAGAAAGACAGTAAGCTCTGTTCAGCTCAAAGAAGTTGCTGGATTTAGAATCCTTTAATTCTAGGAGAATGGCTTGTTCACCTGACTCAGGTTTCTGGGTCTGGGCTCATAAGTACTAAATTGATTCAGAGTCCATCCACCCTCGAATCAGGGCATCAGCTTATACTGTCATTGGGCTGGCTTTGAGTGAAGCCCTGCACGCTTCAGCAAGGTATCAGATAATAAAATAATACTATGATAATAGCAATAGCTCTTAGACTTAAATACTGCCACACCACATAGTGCTTTACAGCAGTGGCCCCCCAACCTTTTGGGCACCAAGGATCGGTTCCGTGGAGAGAGGGTTTTTCCATGGACTGGTTTTGCGTGCTGCCTACATCCGGTGGGTGGGGCTTCGCTTGTTTGCGTGGCTCAGTTGCTGGCATACCGCACATGAGGGGTTGGGGACCCTTGCTTTACAGCATTCTCTGGGCAGTTTATAATGTCAGCATATTGCCCCCAACAATCTGGGTCCTCATTTTACCGACTTCAGAAAGATGGAAGGCTGAGGCAACCTTGAGCTCTGTCAGAATCAAGCTGCAGGCTATGGGCAGAGTTTCCCTGATAAGATACTAAGATTGCAAGGGGCG
The DNA here is from genome assembly GCF_964194415.1 of Vipera berus. Classification (NCBI taxonomy): domain Eukaryota; kingdom Metazoa; phylum Chordata; class Lepidosauria; order Squamata; family Viperidae; genus Vipera; species Vipera berus. The sequence goes on along the minus strand of NC_138204.1, from coordinate 122,760,951 downwards.
ATGAAATCAGAACTTTCCCGATGTATCACCAGAACATTATGCCATCAACCTGCTGCAGATGTGAAGATCCATTAGAAATGTGGCAGAGCCATTGCTTTGACACAGAATGCTGGGACAGGAGCATCCATGCCTAGTCTCATATTTTGGGGTGTGCATTTTAGGGGGAACTAAGATGAAGGCCAGGGCTGTTTTTTGACGACTACAGGATACAGAAGGTAGTTTGGAGGTTTTCTTTATGCTTTGAAAATGATGTTCTGCTTATTTAAAATTTCCACTACAGATGCTTTTTTAATTTTTCCTAGTACAAAATGGTAAGAGACAATGCCCCAGCTTTTTAGCAAAAGAAACTCCACAGGCAGCCAAAGTGGGATTTAGGGAGTAATGCTTATTGCACATTTTCAGGCTACACCTACCTTTCATCAACAGAATAATACTTCATCCAACAAAGGTCTTTAGTATTGTTTCCAATAACAAGGTTTCTGAATTAATAATAATCTATTCCATGTCCCCAAATTAAGTTGTATTGTCATTCTGTGTAGGAGATGACTAGGCTGAGCCTGAGGGAGGGGTCAAACATGTCATCAGTCATGAGTCCCATTGCACCCACAAGAGATCTAAATCCAGCCCATCTTGAATTTCTTCTACGTTTACCCACTGCTGATTTCCTTTGGCCATTAGTAGTTCAAATTTTTCTAGACAGCTTAAGTTTGCAATAAACCCATTTGAATTGCCTGGATCTCCTGATTTCACTGGCACTTGACATTCTGCTCCCAATCATATCACCCTACCACTAGTATAGAAACTCCACTAGGGAGACTGTTGCTCAAGTCAGGTGATAGAGCATAACATTTCTCTTTATAACTGCTACATTGCTGTGTGACCTTGTGACTTTCCTTTCATGTGCTTTCTGTATATGGCAGATTATGAAATACATTTGTGTAGTAGAGCAGAGGTCCCCAAATGTTTGGGCACTAGGCACCGGTTCCGTGGAGAGAGGTTTTTTCCGCGGACCGGTGGGGGTGTGGTTTCATGTACTGCCTGCATCCTGTGGAAGGAGTTTTGCTTGTTTGTGCGGACTGGTTGCTGGCATGCCACGGACTGGTACTGGTCCACGGATTGGGGGTTGGGGACCCCTGTAGTAGAGTCTAGTAAAACAAACACATGCATGTATGTTTGCACATATTTAGGTAACAATAGGTATGTACATGGGAATAACAGAATATATAACCCCCCATAAACACAAACTCACTGTGTACTCTGTATTCATGTTTGATATTTGTAGCTTCCTGAACTTCAGAGCTGCTTTGACTCCTCTTACACAACACGCTTAAAGCTCAACTACTTATAAACATTTATTGTTCTTAATTATATGAAAATATAAATTTTATCAGATTTAGTTGCATTGGACTGTTGTCAACTCTAAATTTAATTAAAAAAGGAATATGAATAGGATGTTTCTTGGCCCCTATTTGTGAGAAAGATAAATGACGATAGATAGATAGATAGATAGATAGATAGATAGATAGATAGATAGATAGATAGATAGATAGATAGATAGATAGGCAGGCAAGCAGGCAGGCAGATGTTAGATGGATGGATGGATAGATAGATGCACTCATAAAAATATATTCATACTCACCCACAAAACACACACATACACCTCCCACACATACACACACTGACCAATTAAACATCTCCAGGAATTGATTTGCATGCCCAAAACTGTCTGAGAAACATTTGTCTGTCTTACTTTATACCAACGATACTCCAACCCTACCATTCACATAGATCAGCCCCAGAAATGATCTCACTGCCTTAGCCCAATATTGTGGCAAGGAACAGAGCTATAAACAATCAACAATGAAAGTTATAGTATTTTCTAACACATATTCACTTCTGGATAACCAACCTATAGAGCAAATCTAGAGCTTCATATATCAAACAATATATGGGGTTGTACATGAAGTTGCTCTTGAAGACCACACAGAAGTTACAACTGGTCTAGAATGCAACAGCAATACAGTGTTGGGTTGTCTCTAAGTTTGTTCATATTACACCCCTGTTGTTTGAGCTGCATTGGCTCCCAGTTTTACATATATATGTTTCATTCATACACACACACACACACACAGAGAGAGAGAGAGAGAGAGAGACAAGGACAAATTAGAAAATTAGAAAAAGATCAACAGGATAGTTATAGTTATATTCAGATATAATAGTTATATTCAGATATAACTGGGAGAGAATGCCAGTTCTGAGACAAAGAATTCAGAACAACTACCTTCATTTAATTTAATTTAATTTAATTTATTAATATTTCTATACCGCCCTTCTCCCGAAGGACTCAGGGCGGTGTACAGGGCAAGAGTAAAATACAAAATTACAAAAGTTAAAAGTAATTAAATATATGCCCGTTAAAAGAACAATTAATACATAATAAATAACCCCAATAAAATAATAATAACTCCCCCAATCCCCCCTCAGGCCAGGCCGGCTTGTTCGAACAAGTATGTTTTTAGGTCGCGGCGGAAGGAGCGGAGATTTGCAAAGCAACAATAAACTAACACTCTGAACAGACCACAAATAAAATGAGACTTGCACTTGAATTCACATATCATACCAAGCTGTACAATAATTGTTCTGCAATAATTGTTTAGTGTAATCAGGGCACTCAGCTATTTGCTTTCTACACTTGCATGAGGACAAGACAGCTTAGCTTTTTCAACAGACTTTTCCAGCATACCAAGACTATATGGGTGGGGGATAAGCATTAGAAAGTAGACTAGAGAAAGACCTGGGTTGGAATTTTTACAAAGTCATAAAGTCTACTGGGTAACTCTCGGGAAATATTTGGATTATTGCGATGATGAAATAATTCCATGTACCTTTTTCTAAACTTCTAGGGGAAAGGGTACAATACAAATGTTCCATCTAGATAATAAGAATTCAATACAACATGTATACAGTTTAGAAGACAGGAAGAATTAACAAGATAGCGCCCCTTTGAAGAATGATTAAAGAATCTATGCTAAAGAATGCATTGAAACAGAGATGTCAAAAATGTGACACCATCGATCAAAGGGACAACATTAGACACTTCAACAGGATATGTCATTGTATCAAGACCATTCACGGAAAAAGGTCATGAAGACAATGGATAGAAACAGCTAATTCTAACTTAGTGAAAAACAGTAATATCTATTTATTTAGTTGATTGTGGTATTTGTCTGGCACAATTATCCCTGTATGCAAATAATCTTCATCTGCCATAATAATCCCCACAGTTAAAACTTGATGTCTCATGGGTTAACACTGGAGTATACATTATTATTGAGGGATGCGGTGGCTCAGTGGGTTAGGGCACTGAGCTTGTCGATCAGAAGGTCGGCAGTTTGGCAGGTCGAATCCCAAGTGCTGCGTAGCAGAGTGAGCACCTGTTACTCGTCCCAGCTTCTGCCAACCTAGCAGTTCGAAAGCACGTAAAAATGCAAGTAGAAAAATAGGGACCACTACGGTGGGAAGGTAACAGCGTTCCGTGCGCCTTTGGCGTCTAGTCATGCTGGCCACATGACCACGGAGACATCCTCGGGTAAGCGCTGGCTCTTCGGCTTTGAAACAGAGATGAGCACCGGCCCCTAGAGTTGGAAACAAGTAGCACACATGTGCGGGGGAACCTTTACCTTTTTATACATTATTATGGGTGACACCAATGTCACAGTTTCTTTCCCAGTTAAGGTAGCCTTGTTATGTATGGGCCTGGATACCCAGCAGGGGAAGTTTCCACAAGTAGAGACTAATCATCCAGTATGAGAATTTAAGTTTTCCCATGGCGGCTTATAAATATTGGCCTAGTTCAGTCATAATGCTAAAGATTGATGTGGTCTGTTGATGGATTAACCACAATATTTTAATATTTGCACATAATCCAGGATTTATTTTAATCACAGTTTATCAAGCAAGGAAAAAGCCAGGCAGAGTCAGGATTAGAGTTCATCCCTCACATTAAGCTATAATTAATGGGGTTTGGATTTTGGTTTACCATACTTAAGCCGTTTTTCAGAACAGCAAACTATTCACTGATTATTTGCCCAAATTTGTGCTTTGTTTCTTTTATTTCTTTTGTCAGTAGTCCACAAGATGGGCAACTTCAAAATCCAATCAGGAATAACTTTGATGGTTCCTTGATTAGGGTATAGTTTGCTACCTGTTTGTCAGGTGCTGATCCTTGCTTTTCTGAATGTGGCCTGCTGGAGGGGATGGGTTGTGGTCTCTTTGTTTCCTTCCTAGTTTGTTTTAATTTTCTCTTTTGTGTAGATGTGGTTTGTCTCCATGGTCTATTGATGGCTGATTTGTCTAAATGCCAAGCTTCCAGGAATTTTCCAGCATTTTTGGATTTGACCTGGTGAAAGATGCTAACTCAAAAGGAGAAAAACATGCCCCCACCAAAACTGGCAAGGCAAGCTACAGTACTGCATATAAACAGACAGCAAGTTCCCCTGATGATGTTGCCTATTGGGTAATGAAATGTCTGAAAGCAAACAACCAAGTTGAGAGAGAGAAAAAGAGCTCCCTTTTTGTCATACGGTGGAGAATGTCAAGATCCCATATGCCCAAATTTCAAAGAAACTCTTGCTGATCTTATAATAATAATATGCCTATTATCTGAGAAGCGTTATTTTTGCCTTTCTACATGTTGCTCTTTCACATATCTCTACTTTAATTTATATCTAATTTCACACATTCGTTTTTAAAATGTAGGTGCAGGACTAATAAATGTGCCCTGTGTGCTATGCATATGACCACTTGCATATACAAACATTTTAGATATCGTATTTTTTTTTCATTCATTCTTCATTATCTTTTATCAACGATTCATTCTTTTTATCAACAATACAGCCTCAGTCACTACATTCAATTTGTCGACACTTTTTAAACCTTCTGGAAAGTTAGAACATTCATAACAATACTACTTTCTCTCAGACTTAGGAAGGAGGCAATACAGAATACAGAATAATACAGAGCTGGAAGGAACCTTGGAGGTCTTCTAGTCTAACCCCCTGCTCAAGCAGGAGACCCTATACCAGGGGTGTCAAACTCAATTTCATTGAGGGCCGCATCAGCATTGCGGTTGCCCTCAGGGGGCCGGGTGGGTATGGCCTGGGTGGGCGTGGCCTACTGGGTGGGCGTGGCTAGAGTCTGTATGGCCTACTGGGTGGGCGTGGCCAGCTCTACATCGTTCGCATCAAGGGTGCCTATGGGGGCCTGGGCAGGAGTGGGACAGATCTGAGGGTCTCTGGCAGAAGGAGGGTCTCTGGGCCAGGGCCAAGGCAGTGGGGGCCGTTCCCTCACTGTTTCCAGGATGGCTTCGCGGGCCGCATAAAACCACTTCACAGGCCGGATCCGGCCCCCGGGCCTTGTGTTTGACATGTCTGCCCTATACCATTTCAGACAAACAGCTGTCCAATCTCTTCTTAAAAACCTCCAGTGGTGGCAAACCACTTCTGAAAAGCCTTGTCAAGAAAATATCGGGGACTTGTCTAGGTAGTTTCCAAAAATTGGACACAACTGAACAGATGTCTGTTTGTGTCTATGTCAACGTAGATGGTAGAGGTAGAAGTAGAGGTAGAGAACAGAGACAGGGATGATTAAGAATTGAAATAGATAACACACTTGAAACAAGAAAACCAGTTTGGTGTAATGGTTAAGGCACCAGGCTAGAAACCAGAAATCATGAGTTCAAGTCCAACCTTAAGCACAGCTGGGTGATTATGGGCAATTCATTTTCTCTGGGCTCAAGGAAGAAGGCAAATCACTTCTGAAAATCTTGCCAAGGATACTGCAGACACTAGTCCAGACAGTTACAAAGAGTTAAGACTCCCTTGAAGGGGTACACACACATGCACACACACAAGAAAAAAACTTTGAAAAAAGTTTTCCTTTCTTCACCCTTGTTAGTAGGACTTCACCTCCTCTTCTTCGAATCCCTTAATATCGAAGCAGTGATAGTATGGAACTGTCCAGGAATTAGCACCTTCTCAGGTAGCAGTACAGTTTTGTTGAAAAGACAGAAGAGCTTCTTGTGTGTTCTTTGGAGTGCCAATTCTACTGTAGCCGGCAGGTCAAGTGCTACTCTGCATCAGAATAGTGTACAATAGTCCTTGGGTTACAACAGCAATTGGGACGTGGTGGCTCAGTGGGTTAGGACGCTGAGCTTGTTGATCAGAAGGTCGGCAATTTGGCGGGTCGAATCCCGACTGCCGCATAACAGAGTAAGCACCTGTTACTCGTCCCAGCTTCTGCCAACCTAGCAGTTCGAAAGCACGTAAAAATGCAAGTAGAAAAATAGGGACCACTACGGTGGGAAGGTAACAGCGTTCCGTGCACCTTTGGCGTCTAGTCATGCCGGCCACATGACCACGAAGACGTCCTCAGACAAGCACTGGCTCTTCAACTTTGAAATGGAGATGAGCACCAGCCCCTAGAGTTGGAAACAACTAGCATGCATTTGCAGGGGAACCTTTACCTTTACCTAGTCCTCGGGTTACAACAGCAATTGGGACCAAGAATTCCATTGCTAAGTGAGGTAGTCATAAAGTATAACATGTGTCCACATTGCTAAGTCCCAGACACTATTGTAAAATGAGGACTGCATTGGTCATTAAGTAAGGATCTCACATGATCACAACTTCTGACTCCCTGCCAGCTACCCCACTGATTATTTTGTGGGAAGCTGGCTGGGAATGTTGAAAACTGGGACACTGTAACAGCCAAAACAGTGAGGATTCATCCTTAAGTCTCCTTCATTCAGAGCCATTGTAACTTTGAATGGTCACTGAATGAACAAATGGTTCTTACCCAAGGACAACTTGTAAGTGGGATATACTCTAACACAAGTATTCCCATGGTCAAAGCTTCATGAATGTGTACTACAGGAGAATCTCTCATGTTTTCTAGTTCAGGTAACAGAATTTGACACAAGGTCTCTAAGACACAAATCAAGGTCAGGTTGATGTGATACTAGACCACCCTCGTGTTCCTCAATGGACAAACAAGAGCTCCAGAGAATACAGTAACATTAGCAAGGGCAAGACAAATAGTCTAGTTCTGATACACGCTCAGAGTTTTCCACTGCATGCCCTCACAATTGAAAAGCATTAACTTAGGTTAAACGATTCGCTTTCCCAGGGCTGTGCGTGTGACTCAGCGACTCTTTTGCATGATATGAAACATAAACCATAAACAGATGGATTTTCCTTTGTTCAGAGGTAGGTGATATATTGTACACAGCCTTTCCCTTCACAAAATCCAGCAGCGTGGAGGGGATTACAAAAGAAATGTACTGAAGAGCCTTTCCATTAGTCATGCAACCCTAGCTGAACAGATACGTGTAATTCCTGAAAATGCTGATTGGCTGTCACAGTCGTGCCCAACAATCCCGTACCACAGAAAGTCCAGAAAGACAAGTGAGACTGTAAAATCCAGTTGGTTGAGGTAACATCAGAAAATCACAGTTCCCAGGAATTTTAAACTTGGAAAAAAAAACAACGATATAACAACAGAAGAACAGTAGAACAAGAGCAGTCTTGTTGACTGTCTAAGCAATGGCTGGAAATGTTCAATTCTCATCTCCATCATGAACCTACAAAGAAAGACACACCACCTCTGCCATCACCTGTACCCAGGTAGGGAACCATTATCATCTGCCCCATTAAAAAAAAGTCCAGGCGAGGCATGTGCTGAATGCAGAGATACTAAAACGAATTTTTATGAAACGGTAAAAAGTCCCTGAGCTAAAAACTTAATGTTTCACCTTAGTGAAGAAGAATTAATTGATCCGTTCTACCATTTCAACTAAAGAATCACTTCGTCGGTCAGTTAAATGTCAATAAAACTATTCATAGAGCATTCCAAATAAAAATGTTCATTTATTTATTCTCTTCTCTGCGATTCACTGCCACCTCAGTCTGTATGGTTTCTCTGGCTAAGGTTAGACAAAAATAAGTCTTGCTGATTTCAACAGGATATAAAGCCAAGAAAACCTGAAAAACTGCAGCCTGCTCGCAAATACTCAGCTGAATGACATTGATGGAGGGCAGACTAATGATGTCTTTCCACGTCAAGCTTGAAGAGATTACTAGGCTGCTAGGTGAGGACCAGTAACAGCACTAGTAGATGCTTGAACCTACTAAATTCTTTTCTTCCTCTCCACTCCATTAATCTAGGTGGCATATGGTGGTTGGGGGGCAGCTAGGAAGAATGGAGCATAAGTTACTATTTGGAAGAAAGATATATTATTGACACTGGAAAGATATTAATATTTGGTTTCATTCTTCTTAATAGGCCCACTGAATTCAGGTAGGCGTATTTCCAGCCAGAAAGTGAGTATGAGAATGCAATCTAAATATTACAGCCTTCTAAAAGCATGCATTAGATCACAAGCTGAATGAAGGTCAGCTTGGTAACATATGCAGTTTGGCTACAGTCCTATGGTGAGATATGCATACAGGTCCTTCAGTTGTAGGAATCCAAGCCAAATCCTAGCTTTTCCATTTAATATTTAGCCCAGTAGTTCCTTAGGTCACTGGAGGAAGTTCCATAGGTGGGGATAATGAAGAAGTCAGTAATGTGAAAAGCAAACTTTAGGCCCTCCCAAGTGATTAGTTGTCATATTTGTACAACATGCGTAACCACGGTTAATTCAAACACAGTTTATTCAGCCCATTCCCTAGGTTCTGTTAATTCACTGAACCCTCCCAGGATGGAGGTCACACAACACGCTACGTTAAAATATGGTTAGCCGGTCGGTGATTAAACGTACTATGCAAATACAATGAAATCAGGTGGAAACTCCAAACGCCCCTTATTTCCTGCCGTTCTTCAGTAAGACATGTTGTTGTTGTTGTTGTTGTTGTTGTTGTTGTTGTTGTTGTTGTTGTTGTTGTTATTATTATTATTATTATTATTATTATTATTAATTTAATTTGTATACTGCCCTTCTCCCGGGAATATTTCTGTGGAATACAACCTCCCGGGAATATTTCTGTGGGGAAAAAAAGGGCACACTATTGGGACCAGTGACGGGAGCAGGCAAGGGGGCAATTAAGCTGACTTTGTAATAATGCTGCTTGGGGGTGTGTGTGAAAGCCCTAATAAGCAGGCATATACATAGAATGAAGGCTACTGCTAAGCTTGTAAGCCGCCCTGAGTCTTCGGAGAAGGGCGGGATATAAATGGAATTTTTAAAAAAAAGAAAAAAAGGGGCACAGCTCATTCCAATCGGGCTGGCCCAGGAAAACTTCGGGGAAGGGAAAGGAAGAACTGCGCAGCCCGCTCGCCGGTCCCGACGTCGCTTGCAGCCTACCTACAAGCGAAGGCTCCCGCAATCCCCCTTCCCTGTCTGCAGACCGGAGCCCCAGAATGGCACCTGTCAGGTAGGACGGCGGAGGAGGAAAGAACCCGAGGACCACACCCCAAAGGCTGTGGAGGTAGGGCCAGCTCTCCCCACCCCTTCACGCTTGGAAAAGGGCGAACGAGCCCACAAATGCTAAGCTTGTAAGCCGCCCTGAGTCTTCGGAGAAGGGCGGGATATAAATGGAATTAAAATAAAATAAAATAAAATAAAATAAAATAAAATAAAATAAAATAAAATAAATAAATAAATAAATAAATAAATAAATCGACTCGCCACCCCCCCACCCACACCCCTCCCCTCCTCCCCCCCCCCGCGCTTGAGCCCAGCCCAGCAGCAGGATTCCTTTCATCCGAAGGAGGACACCCGATCGCCGAACCCACAGGCAGGTCCGGCCGCAGCAGAGCAGCTCCACGCCGGCCGGGCGGCTTGTTGGTTTCGCCCCCAACGCCGCGTCGCGACTCCTTTGGCAGCCGCCGGAGTCCCTTCTTCGCCCCCCTCCCCTCCCCTCCCCGCTCCGCGACCCCGCCGGTTCCCTCCCTCCCCTCTTGCTTCTCACTCACCGGCTGCGGCGTCTGAGCGGCCAGCCCGCTGGCCTGCCCGGGCGCAGGCGAGCAGCAGGAGCCCCAGCAGCGAAGCCAGGACGCACAGCTGCCCGGCGCGCAGCCCTTTCCTGCGCCGCCAAGCTTGGCCCCTCTTCGGCGGCGGCAGCAGCATCTCAACGGACGGCGCGGTGCGGAGCGGAGCGCCACGGAGGAGGATGCCCCGGCGCCAGCGGCCGGAGCGAGGCAAAGAAGCGCCCGGGCAGCCCTCTCGGCCGTCAGGAGCCAGCCCAGCCCAGCCTCCTTCGCCGCTCACGCCGAGCCGCTTCCGAGCGCTGTGGCTCGGAGGGCGCCCGGCTGCTCGGCGAGGGCGAGGCGCTGCGCCATAGGCAGGGCTCCCCGGCTGGCGGCTGCTACGCTTAGCGCTCTAGCCGGCCTGGCAGCGGTGGAGATCCGTCGGCCGGGGGCCCCCTCTCGCCCATCGGCTCCGCCCCCTGCTCGAGGCCGGGGGCGGGGGCGTCTTCGAGGCCGCCCCGCCTGTTGTCGCCGCCTCTTCCAGCGAATCCCGTTCTTGGGGGAACCGGTGGACCGGCTGGGGACAGCCAGGGAGCCCACGCCCCGTGGCCGCCGCCGGAGCCCGCTTCTGTCCCCCTTAACTGGGGTTTTATTTGTTCAGGGACGGATATAATTTTTTAATTGTTTTTAACTTTTGTATTTTTGTTTTTAATCACCCTGTAAACCGCCCTGAGTCCTTGGGAAAGGGCGGTATATAAATGTAATAAAATAAATAATAAATAATAAATAATGGTCCAGCCTGGCAAAGCCTAGGGCAGGGGTAGGCAACCTCGGCTCTTTTATGACTCATGGACTTCAACTCCCAGAATTCCTGAGTCAGCTATGCTGACTCAGGAATTCTGGGAGTTGAAGTCCATGAGTCATAAAAGAGCCGAGGTTGCCTACCCCTGGCCTAGGGGGACCGGAGGAGGTTTGGGCAAATTCTCCACGGCTTCATCCGGTAAATAGGGTGCGCTTTCATTTCTCCGGGGTTTCGCCTCAACCACTGCCGCGTTTTAGATCAGGCAGCCAAAAGTAACCCTGAGCGTGTGCAGAGTGCTGGACCCCGATCACTGAAGGAGGAGGCTCCTGTTAGGTGACTTAATTTTTTTTTTAACCAGCATCTGTTGAGAGCGGTAGTTGAATATGTGAACTCAACTGACATGGAAGAAAGAATCTGACCGAGGGGAAAAAAAAGCTGAATTAAGAGGTGAATGGCGGTGAGGATGTGGCATCCTGTCTGCAGTCTTAGGTCATAGCTCATTTCTACCTAAGAGTCATCAGGCAGTCATCTCAAATCATCTTGCCTGAACCGGCTCTAAGGTAGGATGCCTGGTCCCTAAGCAATTGTGATTAATGTGGCTTCCGAAGAAGGAAGATTTCTGCTTCTACTTTCCCCCCCATTTTAGAAAAGGATTGTGATTTATTTTTGAATATCAACCCCAATAATTCTATCCCTCTCCTCAGGTTATCTTTTTTTTTTTTTGCTTGTTAAGCATTTAGTCACCTAATTGTAGTCAAGATTCTTGGGATTATTTTACAGCTCTACCTTGGCCTAATAAAGTTCTTGCTTTAATATGTATTTGTGATTAAAAAGAGAGGGTGTTGTTTTCATTTTATTGCTGGGCTCATTCAGCTTGCATAAGCAACACAAGCAGTGAAGTGAGATCACCAGCAGCATGTGAGATCCAAGAGGAATGCCTGGGAATCCTTTGCTGTGTCACAGAGAATACCAGAAGCACCATTTCTAGCCTGCACACAGATCTTACTCCCTGATATTTTAGTGCCGCTGTAAGGGAAGGTGGAGGGTGAGGAGATCGGGGTGATTCCTGTCTCTCTGTCTGTCCAGATGGCTTGATCTGATCCATCTTCAAAGGAAGATAATAACTTCCACAAAAATCCCTGGGGAACATAACAGACATTTATGGTTGAATGGCACAGACAGTGACACAAAGATGACTATTAGCCATAAAACTGAAATTTGTTTCACTTGAAATAATTGGCAACAACGGAATGACCTTTTGTCTGAGAAAGTTGGTGGCAATTGACCAAACCAGGAGTAGGGAGAGAGACTTCTGTTACCAAAAGAAATGGGAGTAAATTGCTGCAATGGGTTACAAAAACACAAAAGCTTTGAAGTTTATTCCTTCTTGTTTTTTCTCAGAGGCTCTCCATAATGTAAATACACCTATAAGCCAGGTTTTTGCCCACATATGGTTAAAACATGTCTTCAGAATATTCAGAATTACGCTTACATTAATAAATAACACGGACTCACTATTGAAAGCCAACTATTTGACATTGAAATAATCATTCAAAGATAATTGGCAGAAAAATCTTTCCCTGGATGGAACAGAGAACAGATCCATGGCAGATGGAATAATTGCTAGAACACATGGGCTCTCAGCCTAAGAAAATGAAAGTATATATATATGGATCTTTGGTCATTCGGGTTTTTTCCCACGTAGAATTGAAGGTGTAAAAGCAACGTTTCGACGAAATCCCATCCGTCATCCTCAGGCTGGTGGCTTCAGCTTCCTTCTCTCCCAAAAGAAGGAAGCTGAAGCCACCAGCCTGAGGATGACGGATGGGATTTCGTCGTGTTGCTTTTACACCTTCAATTCTACGTGGGGAAAAACCCGAATGACCAAAGATCCACATACAAACAACTCCCCCGAAGCCTGGGTTGCTCCCAGCTGGCCGTCGTCTCTGCTCCGAACTTCTTGGAGCAGAGCCAGGCGTCTGCGAACCATCCCTGCCTGAAGAAAGGACTATGATTTAAAGGAGCAGGCAGAGCAGTACAAGAGGAAAAGGTGAAGAGGACTATTTTACTGTACTCTCTAACTTGTTGGACTTTTTAAACTTTAATTGAAAGTGCGTCATAATTGAGGATTAAAAGATGGCGGCTAAACCTCCCTCTAAAACTCTTCGGAGTGGAGGATCCTCGCCGGTGCAACAATCATCACTACAGGCATTGCACCCTCCTGAAGTGCTGACATCGAAGGATTTGCGAGATGCCTTGGATAAACATGCCCAGGTACTTTTGGAATCAATTAATCAATCAATTGCTGATAAATTTGCACAGATGGAGGAGAAACTGGAGAAATTTGAGGAAAGAATGGAAGAGAGGATGGAACAGAAGTACAGCGTGATGAAGGTAGACATTTTGACTTCAGTGCATAAAGTGGCGGAATGTGTGGAAGATTTAGATGAAAAAGTGGATGATTTGGCTCAAAGGAATGCTATACTAGAAGTAAAAGCACGGGAGAATGAAATTGAAAGAGGCAAGTTGGAAAGGGAGTTAAGCCATGCCCAATATTACCAGATGCAGTTTGCTGTCAGAATTAGAGGCTTAAAAGAGAATGTTAAAGAAGATTTAAAGCAGCTGATCTCTGAGGCTCTCGAAGGGGTATTGAACCAGCCAGCATCTGAAATAAGAGCAGCTATGGATAAAGTGTTTCGGGTGAATTCATGGATTGCCAGACAGAGAAAGTTGCCTAGAGATGTGGTGGTTTATTTTGCAAAAAGAGAAATTAGAGATCAAGTTATACAAGCTGCCTATGATGCTAAGGTTGTGATTGCTGAACAAGAAGTCTTGGTTTTAAAAGAAATTCCTCCAAGGATTTTAAGGGGAAGAAAGGACTATACATTTCTTGTGCAAGAGCTCAAGCAAAGAGATATAAGGTTTAGATGGGAGATTCCAGAGGGGCTGATGGTGATGTATGAAGGTAAAAGGTATAGGCTGATTACTGTGAAACAAGCACGTGATTTCTACAATAATGTCTTAAAAGCAACCCCATTAACGCTCCTGGAAGCTGGAAAGGGATCTGGAGAAGAAGAACAACAAGAGGAGGAAACAGAGGAAAATGGTGCTGGAGGAGATCAAGCTACAATCTCTTTGGATGATCCTAGAGAGCAAAGAGTGACGCGTGCTGCTTTAAAACGAGCAAAGAAAATAAAAGAACAAGATCAGCAAAAGTCTTCAGATTCTTCACATCGCATTCATAGCCAAGCTGTGGGAGGAGCACGGCCTAAAGTAACCAGTCCTATTAAAGCTGTGGTCCAAGAGCTTCTCGAGGATATACATGGCAACTAAATTTTTAACCTGGAATGTTAATGGACTAAACTCACCGCAGAAGAGGAAGAAAGTTTTTCAATATTTAAAACAATTTAAGATAGATGTTATATGCCTGCAAGAAACGCATATTAGAGTTTTGGATCAAAAGTATTTATTGAACTCGAGGCTGGGTACGCAATTTGTTGCTTCTGCAGAGAATAAGAAAAATGGAGTGGTTGTTTATGTTAAAAGTGCCTTAACAGCGGACCTAATTGAAGCAGATAAGCATGGAAGATATGTTATGATCGAGCTGTTGTTTGAAGGTAAAAAGACGCTTTTAGTTGGATTATATGCTCCAAATCAACAACAAGCTGACTTTTTTAGTTTACTTCATACAAAGCTTACCCAGTTGGATTATAAATCCTTTATTTTTATGGGGGACTGGAATGGAGTTATGGATGTACAGTTGGATAAGGCTGGAGCCTTTAAACGCATTCCAAGTCACGCTAGACTGCCTAAATCTTTTTTTGAAATGAAGGATGACCTGGAATTGCGAGATATTTGGCGTGAGAGACATTTGCGGGAGAAGGATTATACATTTTATTCTGATAGACACCAATCTTTTTCGAGGATTGATTTTATTTTGTTGACTAATGATCTTCTTTTGAGAACTAAAAAGGTGAAAATCTGCGCAAGAATTATCTCTGATCACAGTCCAGTGTGGTTGGAGATTGATAAGGAAAGAGGAGATAGACGCTCATGGCGCGTAAATGAGAATTTGTTTAGAAATCAGAGAAATGTGGAAGAATGCAAACAGCGGATGAAGGATTTTTTTGAGATGAATATGAATAAGGGTACCTCTATGGATATGGTTTGGGATGCTAGCAAGGCCTATATGAGAGGGGTGTTGATATATATGAATAATAGACATAGACGTGCAGTGGAAACTAGAAGGAAAGAACTGGAGAATGAAATAAAGGAAAAAGAAAAGGCTTTGATTTTGAACCCAGAGGAGGTGAAGATCAAGGAGGCTATTAGACTGTTACGAGGACAATTTGATAAATTAATGGCTGATCAAGTGGCGACCAATCTGCGGTTTGCTAGGCATAATACTTTTTGCAATGCTAATAAGCCAGGCAGATGGTTGGCTTATAGACTGAGGAAAAAACAAAGGGCATCTAATATAGATAAGATTGAGCATAAAGGAAGGGTTGTGTATCAACAGAATCTTATTAAGGATGCCTTTGTGGATTTTTATTCGAAATTATATACTAAAGAGGACATTAATGCAAAAGATATTGATACGTATTTGGAGAAGGCTAGCATCCCGGTTCTTACGCAAGTACAAAAAGAGGGGATTAACCAACTGATTACAGAAGAAGAAATTTTTACAGCTATTAAGGAACTGAAGGTGGATAAAGCACCAGGCACTGATGGCTTGACTGCGGCCTATTATAAAAACTTACAATTAGAGATGATAAAACCGTTAAAGGAACTGTTCCAGACAATCCAGAGGGGGGGAAAGGTGCCCCCGTCTTGGAGAACAGCTTTTATCTCTTTGATTCCGAAGGAAGACCAGGATGCTACTTTAGTTAAAAATTACAGACCGATATCGCTTTTAAATACAGATTATAAGATATTTGCTAAGGTTTTGGCTAATAGACTGATGAGGGTTCTGCAACAGGTGATTCATGGGGACCAAACGGGGTTTATTAGTGGAAGACAAATGAAAACTAATGTGAGACATATAGTTGATGTGTTAGAGTTTTTGGAAAGGCACAACCAGATCTCTGCTGCGCTAATCTTTTTAGATGCTGAAAAGGCTTTTGATCAATTGAACTGGCAATTTTTGTTGAAAGTTTTAGACAAAATGGATTTTGGGGAAAAATTTTTACAACCGATTAGGGCATTATACCAAAAACAAACTGCCCGAATTATAGTTAACAATAGTTTGACAACAGTATGTAATATTGAGAAGGGCACAAGGCAAGGCTGTCCGCTATCGCCCTTGTTATTTATATTAACATTAGAGATATTATTGGTTAAGATTCGGAATTCGGAAAAAATTAAGGGGATACAAGTTGGAGATCAGGATTACAGATTGAGAGCATTTGCAGATGATCTGGTTGTTACAGTGACCCAGCCAGAGAACTCTGTTGTGGACCTGATGGAGATAATAACACAATATGGGAAGGTTTCTGGATTTAAAGTAAATATACAGAAAACTAAAATTTTGGCTAGAAATATGACAGTTTCGCAGAAGGCTCTCCTAGAAGGATTAACTGGATTTGAGATTGTTAAAAGGGTTAAATATTTGGGGGTGATTTTGTCGCCCTCTAATACAAAGCTATATAAAAATAATTATGAAAAGTTATGGGGGAAAATTCAAAAAGAACTGGAGAGTTGGGAAAAATTGCAATTGTCTTTGTTGGGACGGATTGCAGCAGTGAAAATGAATGTCCTGCCCAAATTTTTATTCTTATTTCAAATGATACCGATTCTTAAGAAAGACTCTAACTTGGAGGAATGGCAGCGTGGTATCAATAAATTTGTGTGGGCAGGGAAAAAGCCACGAGTTAAACTTAAGATTATGCAGGATACTCGTGAGAGAGGTGGCCTTAAAATGCCTAATTTTAAATTATATTATGAAGCTGCTGCACTAGTAGGAATAAGTGATTGGATTAATTTGACACAATCGAGGTTATTAAATCTTGAGGGCCATGATCTGTTGTTTGGCTGGCATGCATATTTGTTGTATGATAAGAAGGTAGATACTGTGTTTAGGATGCATATTTTAAGACAGGCATTGCTGAGAGTTTGGAAGAAGTATAGACATAAGTTAAGCAGCAAGATACCATTGTGGGCAATCCCAAAACACGCAATAGAAAATATACATGCTGGTTTCAAACATGATGAGACTACTTACAAGGAAATTTTAAGTTTGGAAAGGAATATTTGGTGCTTGAAATCATATAGTTTCTTGCGAGAAGAGAAGGTTGTTCAGACTTGGTTTCAATATATTCAGTTACAGGCCAGGTAGAAAGAAGACCAAAAAAATGGATTTGCAACGACTGATGAAAATTTGATAAAGCAAATTAGAAATCAAGGACCAGCACATATTAAACGGATATATCTTGCATTGATAGAGATCGATTCAGAAACAGAGCTTGTTAAGGATTGTATGATAAAATGGGCCCAAAACATTCAGGAAGTTATTACAATGGACATGTGGGAAAAGATCTGGGTGAGGAATGTAAAATTCACTCAAGCTCAAAGTTTAAGAGAGAACTTTTACAAAATGTTTTATAGATGGCATCTAGATCCTAAAAAGCTTGCAAGTATGTATCCGAATTATCAGCCTAAATGTTGGAGGTGTGGTGATGAAGAGGCAACATATTTTCACATATGGTGGACATGTAAAAAGGTTAAGGCTTTTTGGATAAAAGTCTGGTGGAATATGCAGAAGATTTTTAAACGGAGGATAAAGTTTTGTCCGCAATTTTTTTTGTTGGGAATAATTGTTGACGCTACAGTTGTGGACTCTAAGTTGATGTTGAATTTAGTTACGGCAGCAAGACTTTTGATAGGTCAATATTGGAAGAAAGAGGAACTGCCGACTATACAAGAGTGGATTTTAAAGGTTTCCGACTTGGCAGAGATGGCGAAGATTTCGGCCTATTTGAAAGATTACTCGCAAGAACATTATATTATGGAATGGAGAAAATGGATTGAGTTTATCCAGAATAAGTATAGGGTCAAGAAGTTTTATCTAGCATTTGAATAAGTCTTCTTTCGTTTTCTTTTTTCTTTTTTTATTTTGTCTTCTATATATATTTAATAATGCTAAGTTTTGTTTGATCCTATATAAGTTAGAGAGTGATGGATTTTAGAATTTATAGTTGTTAGTATATGGTTGCTTATGATTGCTTTTTTATATATATATACCTTGTATTTAGCTCTGGGAAGTCCGGGGGGGGGAGGGGGGTTAGGGGGAGGTGGGGGGGAGGAGGGAGGGGGGGAGGGGGGGAAGGGGGGAGGTAGGGAGGGGAGGAGGGAGGGGGAAGGGGGTTTTTTAAAGGAAAACTGTATTTTTAAAACTTTTCAATAAAAACAACCGCGAAAACCTCAGAAAACAAATTATATATATATATATATATATACACACACACACACATATATATATACATACACACACACACACACACACATATATATATACATACACACACACACACACACACACACAGACACATATATATATATATATATAAATGCAAAAGTGACACAAAAATTATAAACATGCGCTCAGCCTGACTGGAAATGCTGCTAGTGACCTTCTATCAGAGACTTATTGCTATTGCATAAATAGCTCCCAAAGAGAACCAATAGCCTTGCAAAGAGAGACACCTCTGCCTGTACCTTGGCATCACAAAGACGTGACAATAAAAAAGATTTCAGTTTCCCTGTTTCAGTATTCAACCCTGCAGTAATCCCGCCGGGTCAGCACCAGGCATCCCTAATCATAGGCTTTTAAGTAATGGTATTTCAGATTGGAAACTTTGCAACCTTAGTTCTCAGCAGCCCTTCCAATCTTACCAGGGTTGTGCCAGCAACTGCCTGGGTGGTGTCAAGTAAGGTCAAAATGCCCTATTTTTAAATCAGAAATGTTTCGTGCATTTCTACATTTAAGTTCCATTCTGCATTGAAAATCCCCTCAACTTACAACCACAACCCAGACCAGAATTTCTGTTGCCAAGTGAGGCAGTTAAAAGAGTTGAACTCAGTTTTATAACCTTTTTTTTTTCAATGATCATTAATAGAGTCGCTGCAGTTGTTAATGGAAATCATGCAACCGTCAAACAAATCTGGCTTTCCCCCATTGATTTTGTGGTGACCCGGGATGCTGCAGCTGTCGTAAATACACACTGGTTGCCGTGCACCCAGATTTTGACCACTTGACCGCTGCAACAGTCATAAGGGCGAAGGCTGGTTGTAATTAACTTTTCAGTGATATTGTAACTTCGAACTGTCATTAAACGAATGCTTGTAAGTTGAGGACTACCTGTATGTGATGAAATTTGCCAACATAAAGATTTTTCTGTACCTTTAAAGGGTTGTTCATACACTAACAATGACTACCATATCCTAATGGATAAATTGGCTGAGTTGGTTATTAGACAGGCTGCAAAGCTTCCTTGGACAGGTGATTTCAAAAGCTGGTGCTGTGTGACAATTGCTCCATGCAACGGCAATTCTATTACAAAGTTGTACAGGGACAGGATTCTCTCTCTCTCTCTTATTTTGGATTTTTTACGTTTTCAGTGAAGCTGTTTCAAGTGAAATCCAAGATGTGAAATTGAAGTGGGACTGACAGCCATCTCTTTTCTTCTCCTTTTCTTCAAACTCATGTGAGACAGAAGATCTGACCTGGTCAGGGTCTGGGTGCAGCAATGAACTAGTTGCCTTGAAGCTCCATAAGCCAAAAATACTCTTGATATGTGTGTGCTAAAGCTGCTCTGAAGGCCTTTTACTAGGCATGTGCTTTTGATTCTCAGAAAAGCTCAAATATACTCTGGGTTAATGTAGTTTGGAATAGATGTTTATTAAGATAACTGAAAGATCTTACTTATTTCTGACCCTATTCAAGATCCTCCATGGAAGTATACAGTAAGTTTTCAATGCACCCTGGAAATCTGTCGTGCTGCAATTTGCTACCATGGCTGCCACATCAAAAAGTAAATAAAAAAGTCAGGAGGGAAAATTGAAAAGGCAACTGATAGTTGCTTATGAAAACATTCCTTGATTGAGGATGGTAGGAAAGAGGAATATGGGATTCCGGGATTAATAAGCTTGACTGCAACTGAGAATGCCTTTGTTATCACATCACTATTAGTCGCTCCTTTCCAAGCTTTTGAGACAAGACTTTTTAGCACTGAACAGAAGTCCAAGTGGCTGGTCGGCTACCCTGAGGGAGCACAGAGCAGGATATTTCTATAAAATTGTTTTCAAAAAGAGCTTTGAGGAGGTTGCAGAACTGGCCTGAACAAGCACTTGCTAATATGAGGAGATGAAGAGCCAAACTATACTAAGAGGCCTCATGCTGAATGTGGACCCGGGAGCGCCATCCTGTTTGGGAGATCTCAGACTTGTTATACTGTAATCAGAAAAGCAGCAGAGAGAAGATCAAGATAGATTTTTAAGACAGTAACACCAATTCCTCCCTCCGTACATAAACAGACAGCTTATTCTTCCTCTCACTAGATATTTAGAGCCATCATCTATCATCCTGTGGAAACGCTTTCTGTAAATTCAAGCTTTGTCTGAACTGAGGTGGCTGTCATAAAGAGGAGATGAAAACAGCTGTGGCTGCATTTTAGTCGCTGGATCTTGACCACTTTCTTGTTACTCCCAAAGGATTTATTAGCGTTGTTGTTCTGCAAGAAGAATTCTCCCAGCAACAATAGAATTAATTCTGTTTTCTTGAATTAAGTCCAGAGATGGAAACAAGTTGGAGTAGTTTATCCCCCAACTAATCTGAGGCAGAAAGAATTGAGGTTGGAGTTCAAAACTGGCCAGTAACTCAGCACAGCCTAGTTTTATATTTTAAGTTTAACATTTGAAAAGGAAAAGTTAAACTTATTTCAGATTCAGCAAATCTGAAATAAGGTATCAAGATATCAATAGAACTGACTTAAATTACCCTATTAAATGTATGTTCTTCTGCTCCATTGGCTGTTTCTAGCACAAATTCATTTGAGAGAGATGGGTGGTTAAGAAATAGGAAATATAAATAATAAAATAATGTCATTCACCTATAAAACTGTCAGAATCTACGGATCACTTCATCTCACTGATCAGCAAGCAGGGTCTGAAAACTATCAGAGGCAAGAAGGCTCTTGAAAGAAATAAAATCTTTACCAAATGAGACTCCTAACCAAGAACATGCTCTTTGACAAAATAAATGCAAGTAGTCAATACATGATTCAAAAACCATATAAACAAAAGACTTTTGAGTAGCATATGGCAAAGATTGGTAAGAAAAAAAGTCAACTCTAGTCAAAGCAGTACAGTAAATAAATCCCCCCAAGTTGCAAAATTTTTAAGGGTGGGCTAAAGGAGATTAGAGAAATTGCAGAGAAACTGAATGTAGTTTTTGTTTCTACTAAGGATATAGATGAGATGCCATATTTAGGAAACCAGGTGAATTGCAGCAGATGAAGGCAATGCTTGGATGTGAGATCAATTGACAAGTTAAACTAATGTGTTGATTCAGATAATCTTCACTGTCAGATTCCTAAATAACTCAAATATGAAATTCTTGATTTTCTTAAAAAATGCACAATTTGTCTACAAAACTGACATCTTTTCCTGAAAACTAGAAAATGCCCAGTGCACTTCCTTAAAAACCAATTGGTAGATGGATATAGAAAATTATAGGCCAATTAATTAGAATCTAGAAAATTTATTTATTAATTCGGTTTATATACCGCCCTGCTCCCAAAGGACTCAGGGTGGTTTACAAGGCAAAATTTAAAAACAATACAATATAAAATTAAAATTAAATTAAATTAAGTCTAGCCCCAAAAAATTACAATCACAATTTAAAAACATTAAAACCCCTCAGTCCAGACCAGATAGCTCAAAGAGCCAGGTTTTTAGGTCCCGGCGAAATGAACGAAGGTCAGGGGCAGTCCGGAGTTCCGTTGGCAGTTGATTCCATAGGGCAGGCGTGCCCACAGAGAACGCCCTCCCCCTGGGGATCGCCCGTCGGCAATCCTTGACCGGCGGTACCCTGAGGAGGCCCTCCCTGTGGGAGCGCACAGGACGATGGGAAATTGACGCTGGCAGCAGGTGCTCCCTCAGATAATCCGGGCCCATGCCATTTAGGGCTTTATAGGTCATCACCAGCACCTTGAATCTCACCCGGAGGGCAACTGGAAGCCAATGCAGCTCGCGGAGAAGAGGTGTTACATGGGAGTATCGGGAGACTCCCATCACAACTCGCGCGGCTGCATTCTGCACCAGCTGAAGCCTCCGAGTGGTCCTCAGGGGCAGCCCCATGTAGAGAGCATTGCAGCAGTCTAGCCGGGAGGTCACGAGCGCATGGGTGACTGTGCGTAGGGCATCTCGGTCCAGATAGGGCCCTAACTGGCGCACCAGGCGAACCTGGGCAAAGCCCCCCTGGCCACGGCTCCTATATGATCTTCCAAACTGAGCTGTGAATCCAGGAGGACACCCAAGTTGCGGGCCCTATCAACGGGGGGTAACACCTCACCCCCCATAGTTAACGATGGAAAAGATTGGTTAGTCTGAGATGCCGGTATGCACAGCCACTCAGTCTTGGCAGGATTGAGACGAAGCCTGTTTCTCCCCATCCAAACCTGGACTGCCTCCAGGCAACGGGACATCACATCGAGGGCATCACTGGGTTGGTTCAGGGTGGAAAGAAAAAGCTGGGTATCATCAGCATACTGATGATACCCCACCCTGAAACCACGAATGAGCTCACCCAGCGGCTTCATATAGATGTTGAACAAGAGGGGAGAGAGGACAGACCCCTGAGGAACTCCACAAACGAGAGGCCTCGGGGCGGACCTCTGCCCTCCCATCAACACTGTAAAACAGTGCCCCCCACTCCCAACCCCCTGAGACGCCGCAGTAGGATACCATGGTCGATGGTATCAAAAGCCGCTGAGAGGTCTAATAAGACTAGGACAGAGGAACAACCCCTGTCCCGAGCCCGGCAGAGATCATTCACCAGCGCAACCAATGCCGTCTCCGTGCTGTACCCAGGCCTGAAACCGGATTGGTACGGGTCCAGATAATCAGTTTCCTCCAGGAACAGAGGGAGCTGAAGTGCCACCACGCTCTCAACCACCTTCACAAGAAAGCGAAAGTTGGAGACCGGATGATAGTTGTTCAAAATAGCCGGGTGCACTGGCTCTTCGGCTTTAAAACGGAGATGAGCACCGGCCCCTAGAGTTGGAAACGACTAGCACGCATGTGTGGGGGAACCTTTACCTTTACCTTTACACTGTCCCAACCACTCTGCCATTTGTTGAATCACCAACCAAGCACAGGACCCCTATGCCCAGTGCACTTCCTTAAAAACCAATTGGTAGATGGATATAGAAAATTATAGGCCAATTAATTTAAATGGCTGAAAGTGTTATAAAAGGATAAATAACAAAAAGCTTGGCTCAACAAGACTCTCTATTTTTGTAAGGTTTCAAATTTTTAATTCCCTAAAGAAAGTATAGTACCGGTAGGTTACTGGGCAAACCTAAATACAGTTAGTGGCTCCGATAGATCCTTTGACCTATTGAACCACCTGCCCTCATTGTCAACCCAGGTGATTAGATCCTGCCTCTTCTGTGCCTGAGGCACATCCTCTTCACCCTCCTACCTCCAACTACATTGACCACTCTCTTCCCAGCCAGACAACAACAAAAATGTCATGGCTTTTACTGAAAGCATTTAGGAAAGAGTGTAACCTGGAGAGAAAAAAAAGCAATATGTAGACTTTCTAACCAATCCTGGTCATAGGAGTCCTGTGCTTGGTTGGTGATTCAACAAATGGCAAAGTGGTTGGGACAGTGTAAAGGTAAATGTAAAGGTTCCCCCACATATGCGTGCTAGTCGTTTCCAACTCTAGGGGCTGGTGCTCATCTCTGTTTTAAAGCCGAAGAGCCAGTGCTTGTCCGAGGACGTCTCCGTGGTCATGTGGCCGGCATGACTAGACGCCAAAGGCGCACGGAACGCTGTTATCTTCCCACCGTAGTGGTCCCTATTTTTCTACTTGCATTTTTACGTGCTTTCGAACTGCTAGGTTGGCAGAAGCTGGGACGAGTAACAGGCGCTCACTCTGTTACGCGGCACTCGGGATTCGACCCACCAAACTGCCGACCTTCTGATCGACAAGCTCAGCGTCCTAACCCACTGAGCCACCGCATCCCTCTGGGACAGTGTAGGAAAACCTTAATCGGCAGCCCTTTACAGTACATACAAGATATTCCTGCTTGGAACAAATATAAATGGTTGCTAATTTCTTTTAGGATCAGGGACACTTCTGCCCCCAGCCTTCTAAGCTGAAATCAACATCTCAAAATTAACTTGCCTTCCCTGGGTAGTGAGGTGCTAATGAAAGCTCACCAATATAGGTTCAGGGGACATAAAGTTATGTGGTAATGACCTGGGAGACAGGAGAAAGAGCTGCAATCTAGACAATGGTCTGATAAGCAAACTTTGAGCCTGAAGCAGAGGCTAAAGCATCTCAGAAGGGACCCTGCCTAGTTTTCAGGAGCGTGAAAGTGAGAGGCAGGAGATGTGCTTTCAGATTTTGCAAGGTTCTCTTAATGTAACCTTACAAAAAATATAAAGCAATAGAGCCATTACTCCTGATTGTGCTTTTTGTCTGGATTACCTCGCAAGATTAACACGGGGTGACGTTTTCCTCATCCTTCTTTTGCTTTATACTCATGATCATAACGACAATATCTATTGTCTAATTGACAGCTGCCATGGGGTGAGCAGACAGGACTTTGCTTTTCTGTGACATGGATTCGTTAGCTTGTAACTCATAGTCTTCAAGACAGCTTGCTCTGCCTACGATGATTCCTCATCTTTGCCATCTCATCAGCCCAAGGTTTATGAGGGAATAAGAATAGCCTCTCCTACTTATTGGAAGGGAAACACGGGCTATAAGCATATATATATATACACCACCTTTTTTCCTAACACCTCTTGAAGTCGCAAAAGATTAGAGCTTTTCCTGATATATTGTTCCTGTTTTTATTTTCTCTTCTTAAATTCCATCAACGTATCAACTACGTTTATGTCAAGTATTAAATGGTTAATTATTAAAGAGAAAGACAGTGTGGATATTATGTTATCCATGCTCTTGTTCCATTGATTCTGTCCATGTTTTGATTCTATTTTATTTTCATTGTGGAAAGTGGCCCCTTATCATTCATGGAGCATGTGTCCTCACAACAAACCCACCATCTTGTCATCAGTCCATTCTGAAGTAGGTTGATGCAGGTCCCAGATGATCTGCCTGAAAGTAAGGCAGGAAAATTGGAAGTGGAGACCCAGCCATGCAGACAATCTGGGTACCATGAAAAAAACTGCTGGGCTTCAATAAGCCCCTTGCAGGATTGCCAATCTCCAGTCTTTTTCAGGGGGTCTCTGTGGCGACCAGGGAGATAAAACATTCCTTGCATAGTTTTTCTTTCTGTTGCTTTCTTTATGAGTGGAGAGGAGGGCTGTATGATTTGGCTACTGGGAATATCAACCTCACAGAAGATGAAATGCAGGACTGATACTCACAGCTGGAGATCTTGCCTGGTAAAATAGATGGAGGGGTACAGGGGAGAAGGAAAGGAAAGCCAGACACCAGCTCTAATTGCTGCCCCCTGTGGCATCACACACCCCTCAAAAGGTTAAAAAAAATTGCTTCTCCATTTTTTTACCCCTCTTCCATGCTTACCTTTTCAACATCCTTTTAAGAATCAAATCTGTCCATTCTGTAGGACTTCTTCCTCATACGTATCTGATTGTTTTGATCCTCTCTTGTCTTATTCTTTATTTCTTCAGCTCCAAATCCTTTCCTCTACTTTATATCTTCCAGTGTTTTCTTAATGTTGTTCCTCACCTGCACAACATCTTATCACCTGGTTTGTCTCTTCTCTTTTTTCTTAAAAATGAGGCTAAAATGCATAGGTCTCTTCCAAAGTTTACACTGTTAATTTTATGTTTAGAGTTTTAAAATTCTGCCCAAGCAGAATGCAAGGATATTATTTAGGGCAGCAGTAAGTATTCAGCCCTCAACCAGATCTCTTGAGTTCTAAAAAGGAAGGCAGCCACCTCCCCAAATGCTCACATATTTCTCAACAGCAGAATAGGTACCCTTCTACAGAGCAGAGTTCCAAAGAGTTGGATCTTTCTTTTCCCCATTTTTCTAGAGTCATTCCATGTAAAGATGTAACTCTTCAAAAGAGAAAAAAAAGAAAGAAAACAAAATAAAAATGTTCTGTCCTTTAGCTCCCGTCCATTATTTGCTTATGGAAATGTGATAAAAAGCGAATGGTACAATACCAAGTAAAGATGTGATCGAGATGAATGAAAAGCAAATATCTTTCAAAAAGAAATTTGGCTCAAGAATTTTCTCAAGCAACCTGTGTCTCCACAGATACTGCTCTCCCCAGGATCCCTTTATCGAAACATTTGGGTCATGTGTGACTTTCACGGAAACCATGGCAACAGCACCATGTAAGCCGGTTCTTTCTCATTTCTGTGATTACATTTGTGGGGTACTATCTAGCAGCCTTTTCCAGATAATTTGCAGCATTTTTTTTATTGAAAAGTTTTAAAATACATTTTATCTTTAACAATCCCCCCTCCCCCTCCCCTACCTACCCCTCCCTACCCCTCCCTACCCCTCCCCCTCCCATTTTCAGAGGTGCTCTGTGCTGAGGGCAAAGGAAATCTTGGAAGCCTATTTTATTTAACTCTTTGAAGATAAAAATGGCATATCTTGGTCCTCTAGCTCTGCAATTCAGCTCAGCACTCTCTACTCTTGTTCTATGTGCTGCATGTTGTCGAAGACATGGACGAGTGATTTCTTGACGTTTGGCCAAATAAATGTTTGTTTGATTTTTGTTCTCTTGGCTTTGTAAATGTAGCTGAAAGGAACTTCTCTGCTAGCTAAAATAGATTTTTCTGGTGATTCCAGGGAGTAATAAATATCTTTATATGAGAGAAAGCTGTCTGAACAATCCCAACAGAGGAAATTGAGACCAGTAAACAGAGCCTTGGTGGAGCAGTGGGCTAATGCCTCCTTAAGTAACACCAGCTGCCTGCAATTAGTGCAGGTTCGCGTCCCACCAGGCTCAAGGTTGACTCAGCCTTCCATCCTTCCGAGGTAGGTAAAATGAGGACCCAGATTGTTGGGGGCAATAAGCTGACTTTGTAATAATGCCGCTTGGGGGGGGGGGGCGAAAGCCCTAATAAGCAGGCATATACATAGAATGAAGGCTATTGCTAAGCACATTTGATTTGTGCTTAGATTGTAAGCCACTCTGAGTCTTCGGAGAAGGGCGGGATATAAATGGGATTAAAAAAAAATAAACACACCTACTGAGACTGTCTGCTTAGAGTTACCAACCTGGGGTGGGGAGGAGGACTTGTCCTTTTCCTCCCTGTGTCCTCTGTCTGGCAGACACAGCTTTAACATCAAGTATTGTCAGACTGTTTGAGTAGGTAACTGAGCAGTTTTTCTATGCCCTGTGCAAGGTGCAGCACTTCCCTAATAAGCACTAACCACTTGTTAACCAGGTTAACAAGATGGTCCTGAAATTGACAAAATGTTAATCAGGCTTTTGACCTCTAACCAGCTTGCAGCCTAAACAAACTAGGCAAAACAGCTGGCACTAGCACGTTCCTCTCAGTTTGCATTCCCCATTGCATGCCTGTTTACTCTCTGCATCTCTATGGAATGTAAGTACAAATATCAAACAATATGTGTGGTCCTCCTTTCCTCCCCTTTTGCCCTCCTATCCAGTAGTCCGCGTACTCCTTTATGGGTGCTTGGTGCTCTCTGAGCTTGGTGGTTTTCTTGCAGATGTTTCATTATCATACTAGGTGACATCATCAGTGCTAGAAGGAGGTTTCCTTCTAGCACTGATGATTTTACCTAGTTTGGTAATGAAACATCTGCAAGAAAACCCACCAAGCTCAGAGAGCACCAAGGACTGCACAATTCAACCCTGAACTACAGATATTCTCTCTTCTATCAGTAACTGTCCTCCTTTGCCTGTTCAGGTATCTGACCATCCTATATCGGCTACACTCAACTGTAGCTTGCTTCTACCTGCTATTCCACCCCTGCCTAAGTTCATACACATGACTAGTACTTTTGTGGATATGTACACTAGCCCCACAGTAATCATGATCAGGTTTGCTTTTTGCAAGCCTACGCCCGTGCACTTCAAGAGAGCTGCCTACTTCTGTATTGACGTATGTACACCATCTGCCTTTCCCCACTTGCATCTTAGCAGAGCATATGTGTGTCTAGCAACCTGTTTGTTTTGCCTTGTCTCTATGCCTCACCTTCATCTCACCCTTAGTCCATGAGTGAGACAGCCTTGAGTCATTTCAAGCCATAAGGATGCTAAGCAGTGGCTTCCCTTTACCACCCTAGAGTAGCTGGAAGGTGGAGGCCATGTGATTACAGCGATTGGGAAAAGGGGGTGCAGATCAGCAGTAGAGGTTGTAAAATTCATAGAAGAAGGGAATCATGTCATTGGGAGGGGAACTTTAAGTCATCTCTATTCCCCATCTCATTGCAGGAATTAATCCCTTTGAGCATGGTTGTCTAATCTAGCCTCTGCTTTAAAATATCTGCTACTTCTCCAGGTAAAAGATTACACTCCTCTATATGTTAGGAAAAAAATAACTTATAAAATGCAATCAGAAACTGTCTTCTCATAGCTGAAATCTACTCTTCTGTGCAATGTGCTTTGGAAAAACAGAGGGCAGATCTTGACCTTCTTCTATGTGATTTCTTTTGGAGATGTAACATCCCTTTGGTAATTCCCCCCCCCCCAAGGCTAGATTTACTCAGTTCCCTGTCTTTCTTCACTGGATTTAATTTCTAGACCTGGATCAGCCTTGCTGCCCTGCTCCAATTTCTCAGAAGCCTTCTTAACATGTAGTACTCAAATCTGGAATTGGTAGTCAAAATGTGATCTTATCAACACAGAATAAAGCAGAATGATATTTTCCTATGATTTGGAAATTGTATTTTTGCTGACTTGACCTAAAGTTGTATGTCTTTTTTGCAGCCAGATTATGCTGTTACTTCAATTTGTAATCTACTGCTATTGCACAATCAATCATCATCCAGTCTTTTACCAATCATTGCCAAGCCAAACATTCCTCATGTGTGCACTTGATAGTTGTTTGGTACTTTCTCATTTAAATTTAATTCCATTTATTTCAGCCCGTTCCTTGAGCTTATCAAAATTATTTTTAATTTTCTTTCTGCCTTTGACAGAACTGGCTTTTCCACCCAATTTTGTATATCTGAAAATCTGTTAAACATTCTGTCCATTCTTTTAATTAATAATTAAAATGAAAGAATAGATTATCAGGGCTGAACCTTATGGCACCATATTCAATGCCTCTCACCATACGGAACCATTGTACAATTTTCAACCTCACTTTCAGGCATCTGGCATTTCGTCAGTTTTCTATTATGTCTCAAAGTTAATATATATAAGGTTTTGTCCAGAGAATCAGCTGGTACGTTAAGCACCATAGGATGCAATTAAGCTTGTCTTGGAATTATCAACTCACTCAAAATAAAATAATAAATGGATTTTTCTTGATCATATTTTATTCATCTTAAACTTCAAACGGCTCCTGGATCCTGCTTTTCACAGTTGCCAACATAAGTGTTGAGTTATGCTTTTTCTTTGTAATTGGCCACAATTTTGTCATTTTCACTGAGCAGCTGAGATACCAATTCTTTTCTTTTCTTTATCCTGAACATATCAAAAGAAACTCTTTGTGCTATTTCTAGCATCCTTCATTAATCTCAGTCTATTCTGAACTTTTGCTGTTCTGATATCAGGTCTGCTATTTTGGGTTATCCATCTGTACTCTTCCTTGCTAACCTGATTTTTTTTTCTCCATTTCTGATATGTGTCCTTTTTTGTTTAGCAAACTTCACAAAGCTTCTTCCACTGCCCTCCATTTTTTTTTCTCGTTGGAATTGTTTACAATTGTAGTTTGAGTATTTCCTTTTTTACGAACTCCCATCCTCCTTTTCTCACCTTCCCTTGCCATGAGATCTGATTTATCATTGCTTTGAGTGTATTAAAATCTACTGTTGTGAAGTCCCAAAATATGCAGTATATTATCTCTATGATGATATGAGTTTTAAAGTGTTCGGTACACATCCTTTGTTCCCAAATGTAGGTGTTAACAGAAAGGGATAACTGGCAGTGGAGTTCATAAATCTTGGAAGTTGTTTTGTCTCATCCTTCATCCCAGATTACAGTCTTCGTTCATGTACTCTTATATAATTGTGTTAGTTTTGTGTTTACAACAGTTTCTTAGGGCCATCACATTTGAATTCAGCCCTTGGAAATGTTTATAAATTGCACAGCCATAACATATGGAATCCTTTAGAAGCTGAGCTTTATGGCACAAAATTAAACTTGGACAGCATTAACTTCAAATGAACTTTAAAAAGATGAGAAAAATTAGCACTACCTTCATTTGTTCTAGAGAGACAACAGTTCATTGTGACATCCATAACCCTAACCTCCAGTTATCATCTATTTCTTATATCTGCTCCCAAGCCCAACAATACCTCTAGCAACAAGCAAAGGTATCATCAAATTAAGACAAAGGAGTAGAAATGATTGGGGGAAATGGAGTGAAAAAGTAGAAAATCTCCTTAAGTCTGGTTTTAATTTGATTTAACATATGATTTCTGGGTCCCTGCCCCTTATCTGATGAGGATTTTGAGAGACCCAAAGTTCATTTCTGAAGTTGATTCAAGATAATTATCATGTGTCTAATCATTAACTAATAGATTCCAAGATTTTTTTCCTTTCCAGCTTGCTCTTCTGCTTGATGTATTCTAGGCTGCTGCATGTAATCAACTTATATTTATCCTATACTTCTAACAATGAAACTGCTGGCATCTTTCTGAGTTTTGGGCATTTGAATTGAGAATACTAGTAAAGGGTATAAAGATCTTTATATAAATATGCACTGGATCAGGCAAAGCTGGAATCAAGACTTCCATCCCCCACAAACGTTTGTTAAAACCATCCCTCATTAATCATCAAACCACATTAATGAGTATTACAAGTGAATTTTGTAAGCATTTAGATGGACATATTAGTTTATTAATTCATTTATCACCCCCTCCCCCAATAGAGCTTTCTCCGTATGTTTTCTTACAGATGAAAATGATGGTTATTTTCCTTCATAATTAATACTGGTAGAGCTATGTATCAATCTTCCTAATGGAAAACCTCATTGCAACCACTTAAGCATTTGAACCACATCTCAAAAAATTAACTAGGAAGTATAAGGCACATTTATGGCAATTTATGTTGTGCCCTTTGCTTCCATATAAACTACTCAAAGGAAACATTAATGAGAAATGAGTCTAACCACCAACAACATAGCCACACCTATGAGAAATCTACAGTGGCAACATTCTCTACTAATACACACAAGACATGCTACGGAAGACACCATGCCTGACTAAAAACTAATTAATTCAAAGTGCTGATTTATTTTAAGGATCCCCTTCTTGTTTAGCCTTTTTTTTCATTATCAGCCTAATATATATTTATTTATTTATTTATTTATTTATTTATTTATTTATTTATTTATTTATTTATTTATTTATTTATTTATTTATTTATTTATGGGATTTGTATGCCGCCCTATCTCCCAAAGGACTCAGGGCGGCTAACAACGATAAAAACACAAAATACAAACATTAAACGTTATTAAATCAAATTATCCCGTAAATAGTCCAATTAAAAACACAATAAAACAAAATTAAGAAAACCTCCCTTCCATCAGTCCAGGTTGGCCTGTTGAAAAAGCCATGTTTTAAGGTCACGACGAAAGGAATGGAGATCCGGGGCCATCTGGACCTCCAAGGGGAGTTGATTCCAAAGGGCAGGTGCCCCCACAGAGAAGGCCCTCCCCCTGGGGGTCGCCAGTCGACATTGTCTGGCCAACAGCACCCTGAGGAGGCCCTCTCTGTGTGAGCACACTGGGCGATGGGAAGTCGTTCTTGGCAGCAGACGGTCCTGCAAATATCTCGGACCTAAGCCATGTAGGGCTTTATAGGTAAGAACCAGCACCTTAAATCTCACCCAGAGGATAACCGGTAACCAATGCAGCTCACGCAGGAGGGGTGTAATATGGGAGTATCAGAACGCTCCCATCACAACCCGCGCAGCTGCATTCTGCACCAGTTGAAGCCTTCGGGTGGTCTTCAAGGGCAGTCCCATGTAGAGAGCATTGCAGTAGTCTATATGGGAGGTAACAAGTGCATGAGTGACCATACATAGGCCCTCTCGGTCCAGATAGGGGCGCAACTGGTGCACCAGGCGAACCTGGGCAAATGCCCCCCTGGCCACGGCTCCTATATGATCTTCTAAACTCCAGTTCCCAGATTCTCCATTAGCTTGGAGAAAACTGAAATAGGCAAACTATTTTCCAGCGCAAACTGGGATCTACAATGCAAGAAATGCCAGCAGATCCCAAACATCTACTCTACACATTTGACCTCACATGAAGAGAAGCAAAAAGGAGCTAAGAAGATATGGAGACAACTAGCTTATTAAGTGTGCATTTTTTCTATTAATGTGGAATTTATTATTTAAATTTATATCCATAAATTGTTCAAATCAGCAGCATGAAATAATTGAAATAAAAATTGTAAAGAACCATCACTAGATGAGGATAAAAACAATCCATATAGCATAGCATCGGTTAACAAATCCACCATAAAAGAAATAAAAATTTAAAATATAGGCTCAAAAGAGAAAAGGCAATTTGGGGACTTCTACATGAGCCTTTAATGTTGCTCTTGATGGGTACCATATCCTTGGTTTCCAAGCGAGGGCTGATTTTCTTCAGCTCCATTACCCAAAGTCTCATTTTACAAAAATTCAACTTTATTATTTGAGACATTTGAATCCCATAGCCTTGGGGGTGGGTAAAATCCTCACCATTTATGCCTGCTGACTGTATGGCTGCTTTTTCGTCTTCAATGTGTTGTCTCTGGAGTGCCAGAGTGCTTTTATATTAGGCTGAGCTTGTCGATCAGAAAGTCGGCAATTTGGCGGGTCAAATCCTGAGTGCCGCGTAGCAGAGTGAGCGCCTGTTACTCGTCCCAGCTTCTGCCAACCTAGCAGTTTAAAAGCACGTAAAAATGCAAGTAGAAAAATAGGGACCACTACGGTGGGAAGGTAACAGCGTTCCGTGCGCCTTTGGCGTCTAGTCATGCCGGCCACATGACCACAGAGACGTCCTCGGAAAAGCGCTGGCTCTTCGGCTTTGAAACAGAGATGAGCACCGGCCCCTAGAGTCGGAAACGACTAGCACGCATGTGCGGGGGAACCTTTACCTTTATAGTGCTTTTTAAATTAGCCAGGTTACCTTTTTGTTCTTCTTTATCATGACCTAACAAGACATTACAATAAAAGGATGGTAGGTAGAGGTGCTAGCTGGAAACAGATCTCTATTATCTGTATCGCTTGCAAGGATTGGCTGCAAGCCCTAGGGTTGTTCTTGAAACTTGGGCCACTTGCCTGAGCTAAACAAGAGGAGCGTCTGAAAATGCTGAAAAGAAATCACTGTAGGAAAATTATAATGCAAACCTAGACTATAATGAAAGAGAGAAAAGGGACAAAACAGGATAAATTCTACCAAAGGAAGTATCTTTAATCTCTTTGCTAGTCACCAGGAGGAGATGGGACTTTCATTAGTTCTTTTGTTCTGCTTCTTGGTAGAACTGAAACATCTTCTAACAGATGGCTGTAATAATAATAAAAAATGAGTTGTTTGGCTTGCTCCTATCTTACAAGGATAAATCTATGAACACTCAGAATACTATACAGTTCTCACTGCTGCGCCTCAAAAATAATACTGTAGAACTGAAAAATGTACAGAGAGGATCAAATAACAGTTTTGAGGACCTAGAGCAGTGTCTGAGTATGTTTATCTTAGAATATGACTGAGTATGTTTATCTTAGATAGAATATGACTATGAGGATATATGATGAAGTATGAAAGATATGGACTGATAGAATCCACCACCAACACTTACTACAGGTAATCTTCAACTTACTACCATTCATTTAGTAACTGTTCAAAGTTACAAAGGCATTGAAAACAGTGGCTTACAACCATTCTCACACTGACAAACATTGCAACATCCCCACGGCCATGTGATCAAAATTTAGGCACTTGGCAACCCAGCCTTAATTACTGTGTGATTTGCTTAACAACCACAGCAAAAAAAGGTCATACAATCAGGCGTGACTCGCTTAAACATTGCTTAGGGACAGACATTCTGGTTCCAATCAGGATCTTAAATTGAGCACTGCCTGTAAATTAGAATTGGGGATTATCGATTAAAATTAAATGTTGGGAGATTCAGAACTGATAAAAGAACTATTTCCTCATTCAGTGAATTGTTAAATAAAAGAATTTTCCGCCACTGGATGTATTGGTGATGACTACGGGTGACTACCAGTTTAGATGTTTAACATTAATACATAAAGGATAGCCAATTAAGAAGCTTAAATATATAGCCCTTGTAACATACTTCTTCCTGCATGCATGTAGTGAGTGATACAGCATTCTGGGCTAGTAGGCATTTGGCCAGATCCAGCCGGACTTCTCTTATATTTCTTTTTGTACTAATCTTTCAGAAAGCAAGTTATTCCTTGATAGCTATTTCTGGACCACAAATCCCTGCTGTATGTGCAGTTAAAATTAACTACTGAACTCCCAAAAGCACAGACTGTTTTTCTAAGGTATCTCATTTCACCACAAGACCTTGGATTACAGTCAAGATTTCAAACAGTTCATCATTTTGTTCCTTCTTGGATAGCTATCTATAAAAGGAAGTGTAAAGGGATTTCTCATAACACTCATGGAGCTTTCTTTGTGGGGATCCATACCGTTCTGTTTTACCCCATGTTCCGTTAATGTCAGTATGAGATACTGAGTGAGATCATTTGGAGGTGCAGAGCAAAGACTTATTACCATTCCAGTATGCTAGCCAAATAGGAAAAGCAAGCACTCACTGCTTGCATGAGTAGAATGCAAGGGGATTTAAAAAAAATGAATTTCTGCCTGAACAAGAAATACAATTACCTGACAGCATTCAGCATGTTCTAAAAGAATTTACATTCATTCTAAATAAATTACTTAATAGCTTGGGGGCCTTCTAGATCCACCTCTGTCATCAGAGGTCCATCTGCATCATGGAGGTCCTTTTGCCATATTAGGCTAGAGCACTAGATATGGCCATACTTTAATAAAGGTGACCTCACTTCAACAACCCATGCTCTGCTAACATCTTGATTACTCCAATGCCCTGAGGTCTTAGCTGTTCCAACAGAAGAGAACAAATGTAACTCAACTCATACAGTATATAACTAGGTAACGTCAGCAATATGACTTGTGTGCTACACTAATGCCATGTAGCGATATAATTGCACTGATGATGTTACCTAGTTCAGTAATGAAATGTCTGCAGCAAATAACCAAGCTCAGAGAGCACCAAGGATTGTATAATCTAAGCTGTTTTACAAGACGGCCTGGAAAAATCCATTACTGCAAAACATTTCAGGAAGTAGAGTCAGTGAAACTTGGTGTTATCCATCATACAGTTGCTCAAACTTACATGACACCTGTGCTCGGCTCATATTCATCTCTAAAGGATTTCACACCTAGAAATCATATTATTTCAGGGAAAGCCTGACTTATTGTTTATTGTTCAGTTTATTGGGAAATGACTGAGAAGTTGCAAATAAGAGCCTGTTTGGTTGGTGTTTCCCGTGTGTATGTGTGAGAGAGGGACAGTTTCGGTTTAAGCTCCGTGAATCACTGTCAAGTAGCTGTCTCTAAAAGAATTCCCCCAGGACAGTAGTGAAAGATAGGAACCAATGCTCTGCTTCAGTAGAAGGCAGTTTATTAGTCTCCTAAAAAGTAATCCTTTACAGCCCTTCTCATCTAACCTCATTGTGCAATAGTATCAAAAATGGATTGCGCTCAGAAGTATTCTCAGTAGAAGTCCCTTATTAAAGTCTGTGTATGCAGAACTACCATATTTGCACTGCAAAAGTTCTTATGACCCAGTACGGAAGAAAATAATATTTTCTACTACCAGTTGCCCAAAAGCCAGTTTGGTGTAGTGGTTAAGGAACCAGGGGAGAAAACAGGAGACTGTGAGTTCTAGTCCCATCTTAGGCACAAAGCCAGCAGAATGATCAATCTGTCTCAAACCTAGGAAAGAGGCAATGGAAAACCACTTCCAAAAAACTTTGCCAAGAAAACCTCAGGGACTAATCCAGGTAGTCACCAGGAGTCCAGGTAAGTCACTCAACAGCATGCACACACAAAGTACTTGCTTAAGTTTTTACAGACCCAATAATAGTATTCCTAACTTGAAGAGAAATCACATTTCAAAGAAAATGCCTACTCAACCAAACCCAGCATATATGTTTCAAAAGGAAGGAGGAGGGGGATGCAATCTGGTAAGGACCAATTTCAATATTAATAACCTTCAAGCATCCGCAATGATGCCTATGACTCACTGTCCCCAGGTACACTCCACTTTTAATTAAAAAGACCATAAGTCTATAATAAGTGCAAGAGTGCCAGAAAAAATTAATGGCACTATATCATGACTACAGAGAGCAAGAAGGAACATCAGGAGTCACAAAATGCAAAGATAATAAACAGCATCGTTTGCTTCACCAAAAAGTGTTTTGTGATGCAAAAAATGACAGTGTTGGCAGCTATGAGATGATTTGTGGCAAACATTCTTGCTATCCACCAACATTATCTGCTCAGCCAATTGTCCATAATAAGATTACTTAATGGATGTTTATTAAGAGTTTGTTAGTTTTACCTCTTAACAGTCTGCCAAGTGATCATAGTGAAATATTATAGATTACAGATGAATGTATTATTATCCTGTAGGCAAAAGCCTACAGGATATGGCATAATTATTACCACACACTTGCATAGTTCCCCTTCATTTTGTACAGTTTACTTGGAGAAATTTATATTACATTTCAGCCTGTATAATGTGGAATAGATACATTTATTAAGCGTATCTATTTAGAGAGAAAAAAATAAGATAAAATGAGTGGTGTATAGTACAATAAATGAAAATATGTAAAAACCCCCAAACCTCTATATAATTGACTAAGTTTCAGTTACTTTGTCCTAGGACAGGGGTAGGCAACCTCGGCTCTTTTATGACTCGTGGACTTCAACTCCCAGAATTCCTGAGTCAGAATTCTGGGAGTTGAAGTCCACGAGTCATAAAAGAGCCGAGTTTGTCTACCCCTGTCCTAGGAGAACATCTGGAGATATATTCCTCTGGTTTATAGACCTGAGTTCATTTCTAAGAAAATTAATGGGATAAATGTTTTAACTTAACTGACTTTATTGTATCTTTATAAGTATATTATTGTGAATAATTGTGCATATACAGTAATTCCTTACTATATTGTCACAATTCATGACTGACTGATTATTTCTACTATCAATAGCCTTTCAAAATGATGATATGAAGCAAATTTTATACGCATGTTTATTAAAAAGCATATAGTGTTGTAATGGGCACTGGTTTGCATTCAACCTGACATCGGTCCTGAAGCCCTCTTGAGATTTCTTTCACTCTTTCATAGTGCCAACAAACACAAGCCACATTTTTTAAAAGATGTAGTATTGACATTGGCATAATAGTATGCTGATAAGCAAACATCTAAAATTTGGTGCTCAATGCATGTGAGTTCTCCCTCAACTTTTTTTCAACACCAGGTGGAATTTGACCCAGGTCATCCTAAAAGTGGACTTATTGGAAACAGGCTCTTATTCTGTTGTCTCAATCCTCCACATTTTCCTCCAGGGAAAGAAAAAGAGGAATTCAATTGGGGAAACTCCAGCAGAAAACTGAATTAGTTTCATGAAGATATTTGGCTCTGTTACCAGAATCAAATTAGGTTAGTGTTCTGAATAAGAGTGAAGACCGGAGTTGGAGAAAATTCTTTTAGTGGAAGAGCAGGCCAGATTCAGAATTGTTTTATTCTCTGTGAATAACATCTCAGTGAAAAACATGTAACTGAAGGTAAACAACTGTTTGAATCCTTTATGGATTTTATTGCAGCATTTGATTCCATAAACAGAGATACTTAGAAGAAAAAAGTAGCCTTGGAACCTAGACTCCTATATTTGTTTAAATTTATTTATACCTAATTGAAAGGGACGCGGTGGCTCAGTGGGTTAGGATGCTGAGCTTGTCGATCAGAAGGTCGGCAGTTTGGCGGGTCAAATCCCGAGTGCCACGTAGCAGAGTGAGCGCCTGTAACTCATCCCAGCTTCTGCCAACCTAGCAGTTTGAAAGCACGTAAAAATGCAAGTAGAAAAATAGGGACCACTATGGTGGGAAGGTAACAGCGTTCCGTGCACCTTTGGCGTCTAGTCATGCCGGCCACATGACCACGGAGACGTCCTCGGACAAGCGCTGGCTCTTTGGCTTTGAAACGGAGATGAGCACCGGCCCCTAGAGTTGGAAACGACTAGCATGTATGTGCGGGGGAACCTTTACCTTTAATTGAAAGTTCGCAGTCAAGTCAATAGATCTTTAACATGGAACACATTATCAATTTCTGTGTTAACTTTCCAGATATCCTGTCTTCTGTGGATGTCCAAATGCCAAAGATCTCTGATAAATTCATTAATGCTCTTTCATATGCAGACGGTATCCCCAAAATAGCTTGAGAAGACCGCCTTAGAAACTAAGTGCCTGTTTGCTTCCAACAGAGTGAAGATCCACAAAGTCAAGTCCAAACTGGTAGTATTCAGTGAGAAACTTACTAAACATAACTGGAATCTCAGGAGCTTACTGAACAAGCTGAATCTTCTCCCTACTTAGGAGTGTTTTCTACTGATAAGCAACCATGGGAAAATCACTTCCAAAGAAACCCTGCATGGGCTGCAATGAGTGCCAAAACACTATTTAAATCACTCAGTTATAAATATCCAGATACTTTGAATCCAAACTTTTAGTACAAGACAAAACTATCTCCTGTGTTAATCTATGTGCAGAGCTGAGGTGCCTATCAATGGCACCTTGTACTTAAAACCAGACTCATTTTTTTAAGATTGTGGGAATCAACAATATGTTGGCCCATGATTAGAACCAAAACAAATACAGTATTGGCTCTTTATATAGCTAACGAATTAAAGTCTTCCAATCGTTGGCAGACAGGTCCCTTAAGAGACTATAGTAGGCTACCTCCAAGTGTATTTAAAATAGCAGTGCTTTAGTCCAGCATGTGGCTAGATCAGCTTAAAACACAGAGCACGGGCAGACCCAATACCTAAGCTTGGCCAGAACGCAGGCCAAGGTAATCTTCAATACAGAAGATGTCAGCCTGATTAGTCTAAAATTTCTTGAATCCATTTTTCTGATTTGCACTCATCCAGGGTGGATAAGTATTCTCTTACTCATTGCTTGCCTATTTTGACTTGTATAAGTGACTTCACAACTGAAGAAGTTTCTTGGATGAGGAGCAAAACTTTTTCAAAGGGGAAAAAAAACACCAAGAATGTCCAATTCCCTTTTGGAAAAAGCACCTTTAGGTCTGCTGGGCCTTAGCTTTCCTAACTCCGTCCTTGCAGATTTGGGTTATTTGTCGAGCACAATTGATAATTCTGCAAATATATAAATGTATAAATGGAATTAAAATAAAATAAAATAAAAATAAATACCTAACTTCCAGTTCTATTCATGGCTTTCTCTGGGTTTATGGGTAGGGTTCCCAAGAGCCTATCATAGCATGCTTTAGATTTCCTGGTACATAGGTTGGACAACACCAGCCAGGCTAGCACTAGAATCACAGCTTCGGTCATCTTCGGCGCCACCATGAAGCAAAGGAACTCCCAATGTTCACCTATTTCTAAGCGTATCGGCTCTGTCAATTGTGTGACCAAAGTTCCTCCCATTAAAGAGCCATCAGCTTGCTCAGATCTCATGGTTTTGGAGAGCAACCTTGCTCGTATACCCATTTTAAGGGCAAGTGGCAAGCTAATAATGCACCGGCAGTACCCCGAGTCCACTAGCACTTTCAAATCTACTCGTGCATCCATCTTAGGGACTATGAGTTTGGCAGCGAGAGATACAGTAAGTATATTCAATGCCATCTTACTCTTCTCCAGTTGATTCCAGTGTATTAGGTGGGCATCTTCATCATTTGCAAAAGAGAAACATAAATCAACAACAACTACAAAGATGGAATATTTAATAAAACATACAGAATGGGTGCTTCCACAATTTTCTCTTCTCAAAGTCTCAGAAGCAGTTTGCCAGTGATCTTCATATTTGTCAACTTGAACGATTGAGACAAAGGAGCAACAACCACTGCTTTCCCTTTAGGATTGTCCCTAAAAATCCCTTCAACCTTTTCACAAAAAAAGAAAGAAAGAAAGAAAGAAAGAAAGAAAGAAAGAAAGAAAGAAAGAAAGAAAGAAAGAAAGAAAGAAAGAAAGAAAGAAAGAAAGAAAGAAAGAAAGAAAGAAAGAAAGAAAGAAAGAAAGAAAGAAAGAAAGAAAGAAAGAAAGAAAGAAAGAAAGAAAGAAAGAAAGAAAGATAGAAAGAAAGAAAGAAAGATAATACTGGCATTTTGCATGCCAGCTTGTTAGCCAATGCTGACGAAAAAAGAAAAACTGAATTTCACTGACCCACTGAGGGCAACTGTAAAGCTATCGAAATCCTGTTTTCCCAGTAGGACTATTAGAATAGTACATACAGGTAGTCCTTGACCTACAGCAGTTCATTTAGTGACTGTTCAAAGTTACAATGGCACTGAAAAAAGGGACTTACGATCATTTTAGAGCCTTGGTGGAGCAGTGGGCTAATGCCTCCTTAAGTAACACCAGCTGCCTGCAATTAGTGCAGGTTCGAGTCCCACCAGGCTCAAGGTTGACTCAGCCTTCCATCCTTCCGAGGTAGGTAAAATGAGGACCCAGATTGTTGGGGGCAATTAAGCTGACTTTGTAATAATGCCGCTTGGGGTGTGTGTGAAAGCCCTAATAAGCAGGCATATACATAGAATGAAGGCTACTGCTAACCTTGTAAGCTGCCCTGAGTCTTCGGAGAAGGGCGGGATATAAATGGAATTAAAATAAAATAAAAATTCATACTTACAACCATTGCAGCATCCCCATGGTCACATGATCAAAATTCAGACACTTGGCAACTGACTCATATTTATGACGGTTGTGGTGTCCCGGGGTCACATGATCACCTTTTATAACTTTCTGACAAGCGAAGTCAATGGGGAAGCCAGATTTATTTAACAAACGTGTTACTAACTTAATAACTGCAGTGATTCACTTCACAACGGTGGCAAGAAAGGTTGTAAAAGGGGGCAAAATTCACTTAACAAATGTTTCACTTATCAACAGAAATTTTGGGCTCAGTTGCGGTCATTAGTTGAGGACTACCTGTACTGCCCATCTTCCGCTAAGCCAGGGGTAGGCAACCTTGGCTCTTTTATGACTCGTGGACTTCAACTCCCAGAATTCCTGAGCCAGCAAGGCTGAGGGGAAAGGGAGAGGTTTCCAAGCTGAGCCATGCTGGCTCAGGAATTCTGGGAGTTGAAGTTCACGAGTCATAAAAGAGCCAAGGTTGCCTGCCCCTTCCCTAAGCTCTTGGAGAGAGATACAGTGATTACATTACTTTCGTGCTCCCATGTGCAAGGTTTTATATGATTCCCACACCATCCCACCCCCACCTTCTGGCAGGTGGCCCTTATAGGACTGTAAGCTCAGGAACCAAGAGGAAGGCAAAAGCTTTCAAACTGACTCTGCATCTTGGGTGTGAATGACCTTAAAAGTGCCCCATTGCGGAATAGGCACAGAGATGAATGGTAACAAGCAGTGGTGGGATTCAAATATGTGAACAACCGGTTCTCTGTGTGGATGCTGCTTCTGGAAGTCCAGTCTGGGCCTGGGCAACAAAAAATTAGCTACCGGTTCTGCCGAAGTGGTGCGAACTGGCTGAATCCCATCACCGGTAACAAGCTTCAAATGACCCTCAGATCGGTAGCATGAAAGAGCTGTGACAACTTCACAACAGTCATCTGGTGCATGTCAAGAGCCTTCCCTTTGTTTCTGTAGAGACCGAAAGTTTTAACGATGAGTTGTGGACCAATATGTAAAGCTAGGAACGGATAAATCAATGCAAACTGGAGATCCTGGAAAGATTTCAGTCAAATATAACTGCTAATCAAAGTTAGCAACCTCTGTTCAGTAGAAGCCAATAAAGGTAGCCTTGACTTATGATCGCAATGGAGGCCAACATTTCCATTGTTAAGCAATACAGTTTTTGAGGGGGTTTTGCCCCATTTTACGACCCTTCTTCCCATTGTTAAGTGAATCACTGCAGTTGCTAAGTTAGCAAGTG
The DNA here is from genome assembly GCF_964194415.1 of Vipera berus. Taxonomy (NCBI): domain Eukaryota; kingdom Metazoa; phylum Chordata; class Lepidosauria; order Squamata; family Viperidae; genus Vipera; species Vipera berus. The sequence goes on along the minus strand of NC_138204.1, from coordinate 122,718,631 downwards.
AATCTGGCTTTGGCTGTCAGAAGGTTGCGAAAAGGGGATCACATGACCTCGAGACACTGCAGCCGTCATAAATAGGAACCACTTGCCAGGCCTCTGAATTTTGATCACGTGACCATGAGGATGCTGCAGTGGTCATAAGTGTGAAAAACGGTCATAAGTCACTTTTTAAATTGCCATTGTAACTTTGAATGGCCACTAAGTGAATGGTTGTAAGTCGAGGAGTACCTGTATAGGATGACTATAGCATCTATTGAAATGGCTAGTTGATCAGCAGCTATTAAGACCATGGTTAGTTCATGCATATATTTGCATCAACCTGTGATTCTGGGGGTCCCTGAGCAATTGTAAGACTGGAGTCAGAAAAAGAACTCCAATCTTAGAGGCTGAAATTGAACCTAGTAAAATCTTCCAAACCTAAATCTGATGGCTGTAAGGGGAGGGGAAAATTGGACTAAGAATTAGCCAGAGGACAAGTGGGAGGGACTAGGCCTCTTGGTACCCCAATCCTTTCTGGTTTAGCAAGTGAGGTTGAGCCAATCAATTTCAGCCTAACTTCCCTCACGTGATTATTGTGAGCATCTGCTGCTCTGAGTGCTTTGGAAGAAAGGTGAGATAAAAATATAATCCACTGAGCAATTAATGCACACTGCACGAATGTGTCCTTGCCTCAACTTGAATTATAGTGTTGCTTGCTTTCTTTGTTGGTGCCATGCTTTTCTATCCAGAGGCACTCGAAGGAGCTAACGCTGAAAATTTATATTTAACATTTCATAAAAAGTTACCACGATCATTAAAGAACTATGACCGAAAATATACAGCAAATAAGATATTAACTGCTTTCCTAGGGCCTTCCTCCCCTTAACCTAGTTACACAGTCAAATGTTTTTTACAGATTTGGCAGCACATAATTACCCTACCTGGGTAATAAAAAAAATCACTATTTGAAGATTATAGACCCTCTACCTATTTTTCCCAGGAAGTGCCTCGTGTCATGTGAACTCCTTCATTCAAGAACATGAACCCCAATCCATTGAACAAAGTACGGTACCCTGTAAGGGAGATTCATTTATCTGATTACTATCTCTCTGTTTTAAAATATTTGCATTTTATCACTGTATTTCCTCCAATCTATCTTATCCCAAAATTAGACTTATGTGCTGTATTTATTAATAAGGTTGCAAGACTAATCAGTCAATAAAGTGCTACATTCAAGAATACTGGCAAGTTTTCATTATATCACTACCCCCAATTGCTAGTTCTGTAGGCATCGTTTAGGGACTGTAGGTAGTATATATGTGTGGGGACGGAGATTTCTTTTGAGTGGGTATCAGATTTTAGCGGTATTTTATGTTGGAGAGAAAATTGCTTTTCAGGCAGCCCTCTTTTTTTGGTTGGATAACTAGGTAAACATAGCGGAAACACAACATGGCTAATTTAAATTACCGTATATACTTGAGTATAAGCCGAATTTTTCAGCCCACTTTTTGGGCTGAAAAAATCCACTTCGGCTTATACTCCAGTGAACAAAAAAAAAGAACTTACCGAGGACTTGCGCGCGGCCGAGCTACTTTGCCTGACGCTGCTGGGGTCGCCCGGGCGCCTCTGCTCGCCCTCAGCAGCACCTGGCCCGGAATCACATGCGAAACAAGCCCGGCAGAGGAGCCGGAGCGGCGAGCAGAGGCGCCCGGCCCAGATCCTGCAAGGCCCGGCCGAGACGCGCCCCCAGCAGCGGAGCTGCTCCGGCTCCTCTGCCGGGCTTGTTTTGCATGTGAGCTACTTTGCCTGACGCTGAGAAGACCCGCTTGGGCACTCAGGTTGGTGTCAGTCTCCGCAGGCCCTTCTCGTTTCCAGGAACGTCAAGCGCGCTTGGCTCCCCACCCCCACGGCAGGGCAGGGCAGGGCAGAGACTTGCTCGCCCTTCTGACGGCCCTGAAGAGAAACGAAGGGCTTGCAAACTCCCCGCGAGAAGCTGGGCGAAGTGCGCGGCTGGGCGAGTGTGTGCCTGCGCGCGTATTTACGAAAGAAACGCTCCGAGAGTTCTTCTTTCTCCGCCCCCTTGGGGGGAACTCTAGTGACTGCTGTAGCCGCGCTTCTCTTCTCGGCTCCGAAAATAGGGATTTCTACTCTCTCTCTCTCTCTCTCTCCCCTCCCCACCCCGCATTCTCCTGCCTCTTCGATTGCGACAATAAAAGGGCGAAGGGTGCGCTGGTTTCTTCCTCCTTCCTCCCCCCCTCCCCTCCCCTCCCCGATTGTCAGGTGTGGCTTCGACTTTAATTTTTGCCTACGGTGCTAGGGAGTTGCCAGTGGTGGGATCGTTTTCGGAGTTGCGTGCTTGGCCCAGAGGTGCAAACAAAATGTTTGGAAAAAGGGGGGTGAGGTGGGGTGGGGTGGGGTGGAGGAAGCAGTTTGCGAAGCAGCCGAAATGGGGGTATATAGAGGATGGGAGGTTCCCACCGAGAGAGCCAGCAGAGTTGTTGTTGAAGCGCGTCACACGCCTTTCCAACCACCAGAGAAGGGAGGAATAAGAAAGAAACACACACACACACACACACACACACCAGGAAATCGAGAGCGCCGCCTTAAGTTAAAGGTGGCGGACGGGCCCGAGAAAAAAGGCTGCAAAACTCCAATCTTTTAAAGCGTGCGGTGTTGTTGTGTTTTTTTTTCCTCCCCCCGAAAGTGAACGGCAGCTTTCCGTACTAGTGTATTTGTACTGCCGCGAGTGACAACTGACAAAGCTTGCCGGTGTGATTTTGGAACTGATGAAGTCTGTTAACTAATTGATTGGCACTCCGGTCGCTCATCGGCGTGAAACTAGACCTTGTTTTTGGTGGTTTTTTTTTGTACTTTGGGCTGATCAAATGGAATAAATGGAATAAATAAAAACACTGGCATGTCAAGACACCAGCACAAAGACCGAGAGCCAGCAGAGTTGTTGTCGAAGCGCGTTTGCTTGTTCCGGGTAGAAAAAACGCTGTCGACCCCGGCATCTTTTGCGGGGATTTCCCATTTCCCGTTGCGAAACCAGCCGAGCCCAAGTCCACCCTTTCTTTTTTTTCCACAGCACGCTCGGTGCCTTTCCCACGATCGTGTCTCCTTCAGATCTTACGCAAGCTTCCTCGATTTCCTGGTGTGTGTGTGTGTGTGTGTGTTTCTTTCTTATTCCTCCCTTCTCTGGTGGTTGGAAAGGCGTGTGACGCGCTTCGACAACAACTCTGCTGGCTCTCTCGGTGGGAACCTCCCATCCTCTATATACCCCCATTTCAGCTGCTTCGCAAACTGCTTCCTCCACCCCACCCCACCCCACCTCACCCCTCCCCGCAAAAGATGCCGGGGTCGACAGCGTTTTTTCTACCCGGAACAAGCAAACACGCAGGCAACCCTGCACTATTCAGCTCAGTGAAGTCACGCTTGGTTAAAAAACAGATTTAATAATAATAATAAGAAGAAGAAGTTGGGCTGATCAAATGTTTCAATAATGACTGAAGGAGAGCTGCTTGTACCTTGGTCTTTGTGCTGGTGTCTTGACATGCCAGTGTTTTTATTTATTCCATTTATTCCATTTGATCAGCCCAAAGTACAAAAAAAACAACCAAAAACAAGGTCTAGTTTCACGGCGATGAGCAACCGGAGTGCCAATCAATTAGTTAACAGACTTCATCAGTTCCAAAATCAAGATCACACCGGCAAGCTTTGTCAGTTGTCACTCGCGGCAGTACAAATACACTAGTACGGAAAGCTGCCGTTCACTTTCGGGGGGAGGAAAAAAAACACAACACCGCACGCTTTAAAAGATTGGAGTTTTGCAGCCTTTTTTCTCGGGCCCGTCCACCACCTTTAACTTAAGGCGGCGCTCTCGATTTCCTGGTGTGTGTGTGTGTGTGTGTGTGTGTTTCTTTCTTATTCCTCCCTTCTCTGGTGGTTGGAAAGGCGTGTGACGCGCTTCGACAACAACTCTGCTGGCTCTCTCGGTGGGAACCTCCCATCCTCTATATACCCCCATTTCGGCTGCTTCGCAAACTGCTTCCTCCACCCCACCCCACCCCACCTCACCCCCCTTTTTCCAAACATTTTGTTTGCACCTCTGGGCCAAGCACGCAACTCCGAAAACGATCCCACCACTGGCAACTCCCTAGCACCGTAGGCAAAAACTAAAGTCGAAGCCACACCTGACAATCGGGGAGGGGAGGGGAGGGGGGGAGGAAGGAGGAAGAAACCAGCGCACCCTTCGCCCTTTTATTGTCGCAATCGAAGAGGCAGGAGAATGCGGGGTGGGGAGGGGAGAGAGAGAGAGAGAGAGAGTAGAAATCCCTATTTTCGGAGCCGAGAAGAGAAGCGCGGCTACAGCAGTCACTAGAGTTCCCCCCAAGGGGGCGGAGAAAGAAGAACTCTCGGAGCGTTTCTTTCGTAAATACGCGCGCAGGCACACACTCGCCCAGCCGCGCACTTCGCCCAGCTTCTCGCGGGGAGTTTGCAAGCCCTTCGTTTCTCTTCAGGGCCGTCAGAAGGGCGAGCAAGTCTCTGCCCTGCCCTGCCCTGCCGTGGGGGTGGGGAGCCAAGCGCGCTTGACGTTCCTGGAAACGAGAAGGGCCTGCAGAGACTGACACCAACCCGAGTGCCCAAGCGGGTCTTCTCAGCGTCAGGCAAAGTAGCTCACATGCAAAACAAGCCCGGCAGAGGAGCCGGAGCGGCTCCGTTGCTGGGGGTGCGTCTCGGCCGGGGCCTTGCAGGATCCAGGCGGGCGTCTTTGCTCGCCGCTCCGGCTCCTCTGCCGGGCTTGTTTCGCATGTGATTCTGGGCCAGGTGCTGCTGAGGGCGAGCAGAGGCACCCGGGCCGGATCCTGCAAGGCCCCGGCCGAGACGCGACCCCAGCAGCGTCAGGCAAAGTAGCTCACATGCAAAACAAGCCCGGCAGAGGAGCCGGAGCAGCTCCGCTGCTGGGGGCGCGTGTCAGCCGGGCCTTGCAGGATCTGGGCCGGGCGCCTCTGCTCGCCGCTCCGGCTCCTCTGCCAGGCTTGTTTCGCGTGCGAGCTACTTTGCCGGCCGCTGCTGAGGGAAGATCTCTGGAGAGGAGCATAAGGTGAGCTGCTGCATTTCCCAGCCTCGGCTTATACTCGAGTCACTAACTTTTTCCTTTTTGGGGGGTAAAATTAGGGGTCTCGGCTTATATTCGAGTCGGCTTATACTCAAGTATATACGGTACTTTAACTCTGTGCAAATCTGGGACTACTTTCGTTTAAGCCTAACTCCTTAAGCTTAGTTGATTGGATCTCTTGATTCCTTTCTGATACTCCTTTAACATAATGATTGGTCCCCAATTGGCCCGAGCTATGTGTTGTAGGAACAAGAGTTGTAAGTAGAATGAATGAAATCTGAACACAACTCTTTAAAAGGTACATTTCAGAACTTGGGAGCCACACAGGAGATGGACTATGTGCCCAACAAGCTAGGGTTATCAGATCTGATCGTGCAAGGAAGCTATTTTCATAAGTAGCAAGCAGTTAGGTAGGCAAATAGTACAGTGTAGCACACCTTCCTCCTTCTTATTGTCTGTCTTAGGTGGTTAATTTTGCAACCTCTGCTAAGGAGTCAGATGCTGTTAATGACAGAGTCCCAAGGTAACATTCCTTTAAAATGTCAGATACTGGAAACTAATACAATACTCAATATATTATGGGAGGAAACAATCAAGTTTGCTTAGTTGTCTTGCATTATCCTCAATACTATTTCTGTGCTGCCCAAAAGGTTGATTGAAAGCAGGAAAAAGAACTGAGTTCTTCTGACACTAGTGAGTGATCTTCAGAATTCCATAATTCCACTTGATGATTCCACTTGACTCTACGCATGCCCAAGATGGCGGACGTGCTTGGGTGAGCTCCGTGGTGAGCTCCGGCTATTTTGGCGTCCTTGGCATCCTCGGAGTTCGAAGGGGGGCTGCAGAGGTGTTTCCCCTCTGCGCTGGAATTTGCTGAACTGAAAGAGCTAGGAAGAGAGATGGCTGATATTCCGTCGGCGATGCAGACCCGTTCTGAAGCACTCCAGCGTTTTGTTCTTCGGAGTGTTTTCCAGTGTTTTTTCCTCTTTGCAGGCCCTCTGTGGAGCGGTGAGCTGCCGCGGCTTGGAGGGCTCTGAGCAGCTGTTTCTCAGAGCCATAGAGCTGCGGCCTAGAGCGGCCTCCAGAACGCGGAACGCTGAAAGCTGAGAGTATGCGAAATGGCTTTTTGCTCTTGCTGTCTGCTACTGTTTGCTGGCCACTGGGAGTCTGTTTCGTGCCTGTCTCTGGCGAAGGGGAACTTCGGCTGGGTGTTGGATTTCTGGCGCTGCACGCTGTTGGTCAGGCGGCACAGGTCAGCTCGTGGTGTTCGTGGCCTGTGGCCATTTGGACTTGAGCTACTCGGCTTGGATCAATCTGCTGTTTTAGCCTTCTTCACTTTTCTCGCTTTTGAGAAGATTCTTGTGACTGGAACTTTTGTCATCCTCAGATTATGTCGGTTAATTGTTGCTCTAATTCCTCTTTTCCCCTCACGAACCCATCGGACTCAGAGGGTCTGGAGCTGAGCCACTGTGAGAGGGTGGCTCAGCTATACCATCAATGGCACCACCCTATACCATCGGCTATCTCCCTAGAGGTGAGAGATCTAGGGAGATATGCTTTATTTGGGTTGGTATTCTGTCCGCTTCTGGATAGGTCTGGGCTCTCTGTGAGAGAGAGGTGCCCGATCTGTCTTGGGAGTCACCTGGCCAGCTCAAGTGGCAGGGAGCTGGTGGACCGGACATTGTTGATCTTCTGTCTTACATCTTTCCGAGTGACTATGGGACTGCCTGGCTGGATTTACCTGATAAATGGTTTTATCCTACTCAAGCACGGACTTATTCACGCTCAGGGGTGCCCCCCCTTCCTGGGTGCGACCCGCCTTTATTTCAACCTATCCTCTTGATGACGGGCCCAATTACTGGGACCCTGAGAGATGGTTGGGCAAGGACAGGAGCCTCCATCACAAATTTAATAAGAGGCCCCTGGTGCATTTTTTAGCTCAAATTTTTATGGGGTTAGGGAGAGGGGAGGGTTCAAAACGGTTTGGTTGGAGACTGGGGGGGTTCCACCAACCGTTTCTCAGACCAGGCCGGGGATTGCTCGCGCCGTGGTGGGGCTTGGGTTGGGGGCCTACGGGGCCCCGGAGCGGGGTGTGGGATTGCCTATTCCCATGGCGGTAGGGAATGGCCGCAGGTGTATGAACAGAGGGCCGTATCAATATCCGGGAGTGCGTCCCCGCTGTCTTCAAGCGGTGATGTGCTCCGACCCTCTGATTTCGGCTTGTGGTACCGGGAGCGAGGATGAGCAGCCACCTGAGCTCAGGCTCGTGTATTTTAATGCCAGGTCCATAATGAATAAGGCTCCTCTCATTCAGGAGTTGATTGAGGAGGAGCATGCGGACCTGGCTTGCATTACGGAGACCTGGTTGGGCCCAGAGGGCGGGGTCCCCCTGGTTGATCTTTGCCCATCAGGCTTCCAGGTGCTGCACCAGCCTCGGGCTCAGGGTAGGGGTGGTGGAGTGGCAGTAGTTGCGAGGGAGACCTTATGTCCGCGGGAGGCCACCATGGTCCAGATAGTCGGGTGTGAGTCCCTCCTCCTGAGATGTGGTCCCAGAGCTCAGTTGGGCTTGCTGCTGGTGTATGTTTCACCTAGACACGTGGCAGCAGCCCTGCCTGAGCTTCTCGATATCCTCTCAGGGTTGGTGGTTGAGTTCCCCAAACTTATAGTTTTGGGTGACTTCAACCTACCATCCCTGGGGGGATCATCTGAGTTAGCTCGGGAGTTCATGGCTTCCATGACGGCCATGGACCTGAAGCAGGTTATTCTGGGCCCAACTCACGGGGGGGTCACACGCTCGATCTGGTTTTTCTATCCGGACGGTGGTTAGATGATCTTGGGGGGGGTGTTTCTCCAATTAATTCACCCCTGTCATGGACCGATCATCATCTCCTGCGGATGGTCTTCCGTTTTGCCACTCCCTGTCGTGGGGTTGCTGAGCCAACAAGATGGTTCCGCCCTAGACGCCTTATGGACCCTGAGCGGTTCCAAATGGCGCTTGGGCCCCCACCTGCCTCCTTTGCTCACAGCTCGGTCGATGCCCTAGTGGAAGCCTGGGAAAGGGCAGCCACAGAGGCACTCGACCAAGTTGTACCCATGCGGTCCTTGACCCGACGCAGATCTCAACGGGCCCCATGGTTCTCCATGGAGCTCCGCGAGATGAAGCGTCGGAGACGGGGCCTTGAGAGCTGTTGGAGGTCCAGCCGATCCAAATCCGACCGGTTACGACTAAGGTCGTTTACGAGAACTTATCTCGCAGCGTTGAGGGTGGCTAGGTCTAACCACTTTGCCACCCTCATCACGTCCGCAGATAATCGCCCGGCCGCCCTGTTTAGGGTAACTCGCTCCCTTCTTAATCAGGAGGTGAGGGAGGAACCCTTGCAGGGTCGAGCTGAGGAGTTTAGTCGATTTCTGTCGGACAAAATCGCTTGGATCCGGACCGGTTTGGACTCCGACTGGGCAGAGTCTGACGAAGAGGATACGGGCGGCCTTGTCGATTTAATCTGGGAAGAGTTCGATCCTGTGACTCCTGAAGAAGTGGACAAGATCATGGGGAAGCTGAGCTCCACCACGTGTTTGTTGGACCCGTGCCCCTCCTGGCTGACTTATGCAGCCCGGGATGGGACACGAGGCTGGCTCCAGGCAGTGATTACGGCCTCTTTGAGTCAGGGTAGCTTTCCCGCCGCCTTGAAGGAGGCGGTGGTGAGACCCCTCCTCAAGAAGCCTGCCTTGGACCCAGCAATTTTAAACAACTATCGTCCGGTCTCCAACCTTCGCTTTTTAGCGAAGGTTGTTGAGAGCGTGGTGGTGCAGCAGCTCCCTTTGTTCTTGGATGAAGCTGATTACCTAGACCCGTACCAATCGGGTTTCAGGCCCGGGTACAGCACGGAGACGGCATTGGTCGCGCTGGTGAATGATCTCTGGCGGGCTCGGGACAGAGGTTGCTCCTCTGTCCTAGTCCTTTTAGACCTCTCAGCGGCTTTTTATACCATCGACCATGGTATCCTGCTGCGACGTCTCAGAGGGTTAGGAGTGGGAGGCACAGTTCTCCAGTGGTTCTCCTCTTACCTTCTGGGACGTTCGCAGTCGGTGTTGACAGGGGGGCAGAGTTCGACCTTGAGACCTCTCATTTGTGGAGTCCCTCAGGGATCGGTTCTCTCGCCTCTCCTGTTCAACATCTATATGAAGCCGCTGGGTGAGATCATTCGTGGTTTTGGAGTTGGGTATCACCAATATGCTGATGATACCCAGCTTTTTATTTCGACCACAAACCACCCCAGCGATGCCCTCGACGTGATGTCCCGTTGCCTGGAGGCGGTCCGGGTCTGGATGGGGAGGAACAGGCTTCGACTCAACCCTGACAAGACTGAGTGGCTGTTCGTGCCGGCATCCCGGGAAATTCCGATTATTCCACCATTGGCCATGGGGGGTGAGCTATTACCCCCCGTAGATAGGGCCCGCAACTTGGGGGTCCTTCTAGACTCACAGCTCTCTTTGGAAGAGCATATTGGAGCTGTGACTAGGGGGGCCTTTGCCCAGGTTCGCCTGGTGCACCAGTTGCGGCCCTATCTAGACCGGGATGCCTTGCGCACAGTCACTCATGCGCTCGTGACCTCTCGTCTAGACTACTGTAATGCTCTCTACATGGGGCTGCCCTTGAGGTCCACCCGGAGACTCCAACTGGTGCAGAATGCAGCCGCGCGAGTTGTCTTGGGAGTTTCCCGATACTCCCATGTTACACCTTTGCTCCGCGAGCTGCATTGGCTACCGGTTGCTCTCCGGGTGAGGTTCAAGGTGTTAGTTATGACTTACAAAGCCCTTCATGGCATGGGTCCGGATTACCTACGGCAACACCTGCGGCCGGCGTCAACTTCCCTCCGTCCAGTGCGCTCCCACAGAGAGGGCCTCCTCAGGGTGCTGCCGATCAAAGAATGCCGATTGGTGACCCCCAGGGGGAGAGCGTTCTCTGTGGGCACGCCAGACCTTTGGAACCGCTTACCAGTTGAGCTCCGGATGGCCCCCGACCTTCGCTCCTTCAGGCGCGATCTCAAAACATTCTTTTTCGAACAAGCTGGCCTGGTCTGACGGGATGGGGTTGGGTTTTTAAAACTAGTTTTAACTTTAATATGTATTGATTTTATGGGCATGATGTTTAATGGCTTTTTAATTTTTGTATTCGATTTTTATTGTGTATTGCCCTGTTCACCGCCCTGAGTCCTTCGGGAGAAGGGCGGTATAGAAATCAAATTATTAAATTAAATTAAATTAAATTAAATTAAATTAAATTAAATTAAATTAAATTAAATTAAATTAAATTAAATTAAATTAAATTAAATTAAATTAAATTAAATTATCATTTTTTTGTACACTGGTGGTAGTAGGAGACCTGCCTTTTTGTCTACTCTGGTTGCTACACCTGGGGGTAGTTGGCCATGGCCACAGACTACCAGTGGTACCACAGCCTTGCTGAGGATGAAGTTCACTTGTTACTAATCTCTCCTCTCATTTCAACTTGAGCCCCTACTCCATGGGTGTCAAACTCGCCATGTCATGTGACGTGCCATGACGTATCATGACTTTTTTCCCATTACCGGAGCTGGGGTGGGCGCGGCCTTCATATGATGCAACTGGCCCATGGGCCAGCAGTGTGTCACCCCTGCCCTACTCCATGGCTTCAACTTGTCAGCAGGTTTATTTCTGGACATGGGTCTGAATACTAGACTTCTTTCATGAACCTTTGAGAGTGATTTTTTTATTGCAGCAGCATACAAAATATGTGTCACAGTCCCATCGAGCCCAGTTCAGAGGAGGAGAAGGAGAAGGAGTTGAAACTGGGACTGTCTGACTGGGATGGCACGTCTTCCTTGGCATGTTTGGAGAGGCCAGGGACTGAGGATGATTGTGTCCCAGGCCCCTCAGGCATTGGAGGAGGGGGTCGACCGGACAGAGAGCTGCCTGCCCTCACAGACATAGGGGAGGATCAGCTGCCGACAGGCAGTGGTGCTGATAGGTAGCACATCCCCTCTGATAGGAACAGCTGCCTCCCCCACTCCATCCAAAGGCACGGAGAGTAGAGCGGAGGCAAACTCAAATGAGCGCTGCAAGGCTACCTGGGAGAAGGTTGCCCTCCCCTCCTCACAAGGAATACCTGGTGGGGTTGACTTAAGGAGAAGCAGGAGAGGGAGGAGTTTGTCTTTGTCAGGAACAATTGTTTGTTTTGGCTTACACTTTAACTTGTGCTCTTGCCCGTGCCTTGCATTTGCCTTCCAGACTGCCTTTTGGCCTCATGGCCTGGCTTTGCGGTGTGCTTGCCTTTGGCCTTGTGGACTTGCCTTTTGCTTATGGACTTGCCTTGTCCTTTGTACCTGGACTCTGGACCTTGCCCCATGAGCTTGCACTTTCTCCTTGGATTTTTTGTTGTTGTTTACTGGCTTTGGTTTGGGGGACTGAGGGTGGCTGCCTTCTGGTTAATGTAGGGTGGAGCCTTACCGGGCATTGTAGGGCTGGTTGTTATGGCATTTAATCACACCTGCCTGTGCCTAGGTGACCTGGGTCATAACGATATATTTAATAAATCAATACTAGATTTATTGTGTAGTGGGTTCTGGACCGCATGGAAGACAGCAGGCAGATGAGTACAGCATCAGCTCTTTATTGTGGGTAGGACTGTACTGAACAAAGGGGGTTACCTGTACCCCTTATATATCTAGCCAGGTACATTATCGGCCAATCCGTTCATCTGAATCTCCCGCCGAAAGCTGACCAGCCAATATGGTAACGGTACAGTTCCACCTGGTGGTATTTGCCGAGCTGTTGCTTAAACCCCCATACAGTACATAACACCCCTTCCCCCTTAAAAGAATAAACAATATATCAATACAAAACATTATACATAATATTGTCCTGCGGTTAGAATGGTTAATGGCAAACCAAGACTTGACTCTGGCCTGTCCCTCCCTCAAGATTGACCGTAGTCTGCGAGATAAGCAGGTGGCCTGTGAGCTCTGGAAGACTGCCTCAGAGTTTGCCCTCCATCCAGGACAGCAGAGTCAGAGGTTGAGTCCTGGCTCAGATTTCCAGGTTGACCCATTCAGCCCTTGCAGCCATGCTGTCATGAGAGTCAGCCCTTGCAGCCATGCTGTCATGATTGTCCAGGGCCTGTTGTTGTAAGGACTGGCTCTCCTCCTGTTCTGTACCAGCCTGCTACCGGCCCTGCAGCAAAAGCAGGGACAACCCCTTTACAAACGGCAAGAGGCTGGAATAAAGCCTGCCAAATTTATTAACATAAAACAGAGCAAGACAAGACACCAACCATGAAACAGGAGCTATGAAACAGGAACTATCCAAGCGGTTGCCTTCAGCAAACCAGCCCTCCCACACATTCCCCTTAAATACAGTTCAGGGCGTGGCCTCTCTCTGCCTCCTTCCGAGGTGCCCCATTGCCTTCCTCTGTTTACTCCTGATTGACTGCCTCCTGCGTCGGGCGTCCTTGCACAGGGCCAGCTGTGGGTCATCTTCATCCACGCTGTTAGGCTCACACAGCTGGGTCTCCGTCGTGACCAGGTGGGAGGGGCCCGGCTGAGGGCTCTGCAGAGCCTCAAGGCCATCATCAGCAAGCTCTTCAACACCCCCCTCCTCCTCCTCTGAGTCGTCTGACCCAACTGACGAACCCACAGGCTGACCCTGAATCACAACACTACCCCGCACCGCAGGGCCCTTCCCCCAGGTCTGCCGATCCGGATGCGGTCGGGATGGAAATTGTTCATGAAAAGCGGTCACCAACGCAGGGGCATGAACGGCGGTCGCGTCTTCCCAGGTGAAGTCCTCTGGTCCGTAACCTTTCCATTCAATCAGGTACTGGAAACGACCTTTCAGCCAACGGGAGTCCCTGATGCTGGTGACCTCGTACTCGGGGGTGCTGCCTCCATCACGAGGTCCTGATGGGGGAGGTTCCGCTCAGCGGAGTGGACAGGCCGGTTGCTCGGGGACCAACAGAGACCGATGAAAGACTGGGTGCACGCGCAGGGAATGTGGCAGAGTTAAGCGATAGGTGACCGGATTGATGACAGCCTCGATTGGGAACGGTCCTAAATATCAGTGATCTAACTTTCTCACCGGCCGTGTTGATGGTAGGTTCCTGGTGGACAACCAGACCCGATCTCCCACCGATAGTGGAGGCGTATCCCATCTTGACCGATCAGCAAACCTTTTGTAATCGGCCTTGGCCTTCTCTAACTGACGTCGCACCAATCGATGGATCACCTGTAACTCTGCCATGAAGTCATTCGCTGCTGGCTCCGGTGAGTCCACGGGAGAAAGGGGGAGAAACCGGGGGGGATATCCCACATTGGCCAAGAACGGTGTCATCTGTGTGGAGGTGTGCTGCGAATTGTTAAATGCAAACTCAGCTATGGCCAGATAGTCCACCCAATTGTTTTGCTGCAGATTGATGTAGCAGCGCAGATATTGTTCCAGGATACCAATGACCTTCTCGGTTCCCCCGTCAGTTTGAGGATGATGCGCGGACGAGAGGCAAATCTTGATATCCAACGCATGCATCAACTCCTGCCAGAAGCGGGCTGTAAACTGGGCCCCCCTATCAGAGACGACTCTATCAGGGAGGCCGTGCAGCCGAAACACCTGCTGAATGAACATACGACTAGTGGCGCGGGCTGACGGTAAGCCGCGACAGGGGATGAAGTGCGCCATCTTGGTCAGCATGTCCACCACCACATACACTGTCGTAAAACCAGAGGATGGGGGTAAATCTGTCAGAAAGTCCATGGACACAGCCCCCCAGGGTCTTTTGGGTGTCGGCAAAGGCTGCAGTAATCCAGGCGTGGCCCCTGTCGCTGACTTGGCCTGCCTGCATGGGATGCAGGAGGTAACATAGGACTGGACGTCGTGTCGGACTCGGGGCCACCAGAAGGTACGGGAGACCAGGTTCAGGGTCTTGAACAGGCCAAAATGCCCCGCCGCCGGGTTATCGTGACACTGGCTGAGGATGAGTCCCCTGAGTGGCCCTCCTGGAATGTAGAGCCAGTCACGATAATACAAGAGTCCATCCGTGACTGTCCAAGGAGAATCTGGCCCCACCTCCTCCTTCCGCTGAGCCACCCACACCTCTTGCTGCTGTGCCTCCCGGATCCGAGCCCGTATATCAACCGGCTCCCGCACCGCAGCAAAAGACTCGACGGGGATCACTGTCCTGGGCAGAAGCTTGTCTTCCACTCGGGAATATTCGGGCTTCCTGGACAGAGCATCCGCTCTTTGATTGTGCCCGCTAGGTATGTACCAAACCCGGAAGTCAAACCTCGCAAAGAAAAGAGACCACCGGATCTGGCGTTGGTTCAAATTCCGAGCGGTCTGCAGGCTTTCCAAATTCTTATGGTCCGTCCAGACCTCAATTTGATGCCGCGCTCCCTCCAGATGATGCCTCCAGGCCTCGAACGCCACTTTGATGGCCAGCAGCTCCTTCTCCCAGATTGTATAATTGCGCTCCGAAGGGTTCAGTTTTCGTGAATGGTACGCGCAAGGGAAGAGGGTACCGCTGGGCGTCGTTGCCTGGAGAAACACCGCCCCAATGGCAATGTCGGAGGCGTCCGCCTCCACAACAAACGGCCGTTGCGGGTCAGGATGCTTCAAGATGGGCTCCTTCATGAAGGCTTCCTTCAAAGTCTGGAAAGCCTGTTGTTCTGGAGCGTTCCACTGGAACCGAGTCTTCTTCTGCAGGAGCCGGGTGAGGGGGGCTGTCAAGGCAGCAAACCCAGGGATGAAAGTTCGGTAATAGTTGGCGAACCCAAGAAGTCGCTGAACATCCTTCACGCGACGCGGGGGTTGCCAACTCTGCAAAGACTCAACCTTACTCGGCTCCATGGCGATGCCCTCAGGAGAAATGCGGTGACCCAGGAAATCGATGGTCACCCAGTAAAACTGGCACTTCTCCAACTTGGCAAACAGCCGATGTTCTCGGAGTCACTGCAGGACCTGATGGAGATGCTGATGGTGCACCTCATGCGACGGGGAGTAGATTAGGATGTTGTCCAAGTAGATCACGACAAACTGATCCAACAAATCCCGGAAAATGTCGTTCATGAAATGTTGAAACATGGCGGGGGCATTGGTCAGGCCAAATGGCATCACCGTGTATTCAAAATGTACATAGCGAGTACCAAACGCCGTCTTCCACTCATCACCCGACCGAACCCTGACAAGGTTGTAAGCTCCACGCAGGTCCAGTTTCGTGAAGATCTTAGCCTCCCGGAGTTGGTCCAAAAGTTCGGGGATGAGGGGCAGCGGGTAACGATTGCGCACCGTGATGGCGTTGAGTTTCCTATAATCGCAGCAAAGCCGCAATTCGCCTGACTTCTTTTTGACGAAGAGCACGGTTGCAGACACTGGCGAGGACGAGGGCCGGATAAAACCGCGAGCCAAATTCTTCTCCAGAAAGTCCCACAATGCAGCCAACTCGGGGTCCGACATGGAGTACAAACGGCCCACTGGGAGTGGCGCATCAGGGACTAAATCAGTCATAGGGCCTGTGTGGGGGTAATTGATCCGCCTCTGTCTTGCTGAACACATCAGCAAAGTCGGACAGTTCGGGAGGCAAGGAAACCCCTGGGGAACCCTCCACCTGGCCGGCACAGATATGGCGGGAGTGGTCCACGCACTGCAAGCTTGGAAAGGTGACCAAGTTCTGTGACCAATAGATCTGTGGGTCATGCGCCCGGAGCCACGCCAGTCCCAAGACCATGGGGAAGTGCAGATCTGAGGTGATATAGAACTGGATGGCCTCCACATGGGAACTGATGGCCATACATAATGGTTGCGTGGCGGCCGTAATTGGCCCAGACAGGAGCACTCGACCATCGATAGTCTCCACTAACATGGGCGGATCCACCGGGCAGTGGGGAACAGCCCATTTGGCCACAAATGCTGAGTCCATAAAATTTGTGGTGGCCCCAGAGTCAATTAAGGCATGGACTGGAATCCCCTCTGGCTTGCCAGGAAGGATCAGACGTGCCTCCAATATCAGATGCCGTGGAGGTCCACAGGCAGCATCGGAAAGAGGTCGCTCAGTGTTGTTGTGGGATGCCCGATCTATCACACCGTCTAGATCGGGCTCAGGGCGTTTCCCGACAGAAAAGTAGGGGACTTTCTTGGGGCAGACTCGGTCACTGATGCCCGCTGTCGCTTCTTTGGGCAAAAAGCAGCCAAATGCCCAGGGTCCCTACAGTAAAAACACAACCCCCCCCCCGATCGTCGTCTGTTCATTTCAGTCACCAATAGACGAGACCTGGCGGCACCCAGCTCCATTGGCTCCTCCCTTTGAACTGGGGGCTCACGCACAACAGGGGCTGCAGGGGTCTGTGGGGTGGCACGGCGACTCCTTCGCTGCTGCAACCGATCATCGATCCGCAGGCAGAGATGGATCAGCCCATTCACGTCTGAGGGAATATCCACACGGGCCAGCTCATCCAACATCTCCTCCAACAATCCATCCTGGAAGGCATCCACAAGCGCAGCCTCATTCCAGGCAGAATCCTGGCTAAGCAGCCGAAAATCGCTGATATAGCCCTGCCTCAGAGCTTTCAGGCATCGAGTAGCAGTCTGCGTCTTTATAGGGTCCTCATACATCAGACGCATATGATCACAAAACCCCACAAAGTTGTCCAACAATGGGCTAGGTTGAGCCAGCAGAGGCGTGCCCCAACGGGCTGCATCACCCGAAAGAAGGCTTAACACAAACCCCACCTTATCCCGGTCAGTGGGGAAATCAGCTGCTCTCACGCTGATAAAGAGCTGGCATTGTCCCAGGAAAGCAGGAAACAGTTCTGGATTGCCAGTAAATTTATCCGGCATCGCAACTTGGCATTTTCTCCTGGGTGGGGGTGATGGTGGGGGTGCAGCATGGACCTGAGCTTGCAGTTGAGCCACCTGAGCTGCCAGCAAAGTGAGTTGCTGGGTGAGCTGGGCATTCTCAGCACGTAGCTGCTCCATAATAATAGTAAGGGGTGGGAGGCTGAAGGCAAACTGTTCTGTACCAGCCTGCTGCCGGCCCTGCAGCAAAAGCAGGGACAACCCCTTTACAAATGGCAAGAGGCTGGAATAAAGCCTGCCAAATTTATTAACATAAAACAGAGCAAGACAAGACACCAACCATGAAACAGGAGCTATGAAACAGGAACTATCCAAGCGGTTGCCTTCAGCAAACCAGCCCTCCCACACATTCCCCTTAAATACAGTTCAGGGCGTGGCCTCTCTCTGCCTCCTTCCGAGGTGCCCCATTGCCTTCCTCTGTTTACTCCTGATTGACTGCCTCCTGCGTCGGGCGTCCTTGAACAGGGCCAGCTGTGGGTCATCTTCATCCACGCTGTCAGGCTCACACAGCTGGGTCTCTGTCGTGACCAGGTGGGAGGGGCCCGGCTGAGGGCTCTGCAGAGCCTCAAGGCCATCATCAGCAAGCTCTTCAACACCCCCCTCCTCCTCCTCTGAGTCATCCGACCCAACTGCCAAACCCACAGGCTGACCCTGAATCACAACACCTCCCATCCTGTTGATGTCGGTTGTTGGGGTTGATCGATCAGTGACCTTTCAGGAACCCGCTTCCTGATTTGATCTATGTGTCGTCTGATCTGACGGTCCCCCTCCACCCCTACAATGTAGGACAAGGGCCCAGTCCTGTCAACCACCACCCCCGGAATCCATGCATGTCCCGGCCCATAGTTCCGTGCCCAAACCAGGTCATTGGTGAGAAGTTCTCTAGCAGGCTTGGGTTGCTCAGTCTCCGCTGCCACTCTGTCGAGGTGTAGCCTGTCCAATGTGGTGATGAGGCGCTGGCCCCAACGAAGTTCTGCTGGGCTCTTCCCCATAGCCGTGCAAGGTGTGGTGTGTTGTGATAACAGGAATTGTGCCAACCTATGATGCCAGTCACCCCTGATGATGCGCTTCAATGCATCCTTGGTCGTGCATACCATGCATTCTGCTAATCTGTTGGTCGACGGGTGGAAGGGCGCAGCTGTGACATACCTAATCAAGTTGGCTCTGGTGAATGCCTGGAATTCAGCAGAGGTGAATTGAAGCCCATTGTCTGAGACCAATATGTCAGGGAGGCCATGTGTGGCAAAGAGACCCCTGAGCACTTGGATAGTTTTGGCCATAGTCATGCTATTGACTGGTATCACCTCTAGCCATTTGGAATGGCTGTCTACCACCACTAGGAACAGCTGGCCTTGGAAAGGACCAGCGTAATCAATGTGGACTCTGGACCAGGGGGTTTGTGTAGCCTCCCATTTGTGTACAGGTGCATGGGGCATCTCTGGTCTGGACCTTTGGCAGTCATAGCAACCATTAACCTGTTCCTCTATGGCCTTATCTAAACCTGGCCACCACAGGTAGCTCCTAGCTAACGCTTTCATCCTGACTATACCCGGGTGTCCTTCGTGTAGTGACCTTATGACTTTGTTTCTCAGTGTCTCGAGAATAATGACCCTACTTCCCCATAAAAGGCAACCCTTGTGAGCAGACAGTTCGTGTCTTCTATTGAAGTAAGGCTGGAATTCCGGGCCTGGACTCTTTTCTTGCCACCCCGTGACTACCCAAGACTGAACTCTGGTCAGAATTCTGTCTGCTGTTGTTTCAGCGGCTATGTCTTTTGCCTGTAAGGGGCCACTCTGGTAGGTCCTGGATGGTCAGTATTTGGGCTGCAGGCGCTGGATCAGGTTCTGAATTTGCTAAGGGTAACCTGTTTAACCCGTCTGTGTGGCACATCTCTTTTCCTGGTTTGTGAACCAGTTTGTAAGTGTATGCAGATAGGAATATGGACCATCTGAGCATCCTAGGTGACAGAATTTGAGGGGTTTGTTTGTCTGTTGTGAACAACCCCAATAAAGGCTTATGATCCGTGAATATGGTGAAATCCCTGCCATAGAGGTAGTCATGGAATTTTTTGATCCCAGCCACTATAGCCAGGGTTTCCTTGTCAATCTGGGCGTAATTCCTTTCTGCCCCTGACAATGTGCGGGAGTAGTATGCAATGGGCACCTGTTCCCCATTCTCCTCTAAATGGCTCAGTACTGCGCCCACTCCATAGGGAGATGCATCACAAGTGATGCATATGGGATTTGACTCTATGAAGTGGGTGACAGAGGAATTACTAGATAGTAGTTCCTTTAGATTTTTAAAACTCTTGTTGTGGACCTTGGTCCAGTTCCATGCAGCCTGCTTGTCTAAGAGCCTGTGCAGAGGCTCTGCTATGGCTGCTTTGTGTGGGAGGAATGAATGGTAAAAATTAAGGAGCCCCAGGAATGCTTGCAGTTCCCCCTTGTTTTTTGGGGTAGGGGCCATTTTTATTACCCTTACCTTGGATTCCGCAGGGTGGATTCCCTTGGCATCAATCCTGAACCCTAGGAACTCAGTGGATGCCACCCCAATGCTGCATTTGTCTTTTTTGAGTTTGAGCCCTGCAGAGCGGAATCTGCTTAAAACAGCCTGCAGTCTTTCAGCCAATACCTCCTCAGAGCTTCCAGCGTTGAGGACATCATCAAAATAAGGGCACACACCTGGAATGCCCTTCAGAGTCTTCTCCATCACCTCCTGAAAGATTCCTGGAGCTACAGAGACACCGAACTGAAAAAGGTTAACTCTGAAAGCTCCTCTGTGCGTTACTATGGTTTGGGCGTCTGCCGTCTCCCTGGTAACCGGGAGCTGCTGGTATGCCTGCGTGAGATCCAGCTTCGCAAAGATGGCGCCGACCTGGAGAGAAGCAAGGACATGGCTGACCATCGGAACCGGTAAGCGTACGGGTTGAGGGCCCGGTTCACCAAGTACTTGTAGTCAGCGCAGATCCTCACCTCCTCGTTAGCCTTCAGTGGGGTAACTATAGGGGTCTCCCACTCTCCCCCTTCTACTGGCTCTAACACCCCTTGCTCCACTAGCCTATCTAATTCGTTCTCAATTTTATGTTTGAGAGCGAAGGGAACTCTCCAGGGTTTGATTCTAACAGGCATGATGTTGGGGTTCAGTTTGAAATTAATGGGTGGCCCAGTGTACCTTCCTAACTTGTCATCGAATACGTCTGCAAACATTTTGCAGATGGATTCAAGGCTCTTGGCCTGGGTGCTATGGATCCCAGAGAACCCTATGCCCAGAGCCCCAAACCAGTCCAGCCCCACTAGGCTAGTCCTCTGGCCCTCGACTACTAGGACATCCAAGTGCCCATGGAACTCCCTGAACCCCACCAACAAGGTGGCCTCCCCCTTAATTTTAATGAGTGCATTTTGAAAATCAGTTAGTTTAAGATCGGTCAGTCTTAATTGTACCCACTGCTTGCTCCGGCCGCACACTAGTTTAAATGTCTCGTAAGAGATTATAGAGACGGCGGACCCAGAGTCAAGCTCCATCTTGCAAGGCACGCCTTGCAGATGGACATCCAATTTAATTTTGGGGGTCAGCAACCGATGGACCCCAGTATGGGATACGGCTCTCAGACGCACGAAGGAATTTGAGGCAGTGACTAGGGGTTTCCCGGTACCTTTCAGCGACGCATCCTCATCCCGGGAACAACTCCGACAGACCACTGTGATGTGGCCAGTTTTTCCGCAGACCCGGCACTTAGCCGAGCGAAATCTGCAGGCCGCCCTCGCATGGTTCCCTCTGCAGCCAGCACACTTGGGACTGGTTGCTCCTCCTCCGGAGGCAGTTTCAGCGCTGAGCCCTCCGGTGTATTTTTGTGATGCCGTTGGCCACCGATGGGCCCCTTGGTCTCCACACTGTTGGTTTTATCGATTGTCCGGCCTCTGGTGTACCGCGTCTATTTCAGCCGCATCGTCTTCGTCAGCTCCGCTGTACGCAGCACTCTCATGGTGGACTGATCCCCCAGAGCTGCTGCTGGGTCGGTGAGTGGTCTGGCCTGAATCGCTGGCCGCCTTGTGTGCCAGGACCTCATCCAGCATCTCTTGCAGGCTCATTGTCGGCTTCGCGAGCAATTTCTGTCGCAGCTGCTGCTCGCTTAGACCAAAAATGATGCGGTCGCGAAGCCGCTCTTCTAAATCGGGAAACTTACAGAGACGGGCTTCCTGTCGCACGGCCGCTATAAAATCGGCCATCGGTTCATCCGGTAACTGGATCCGCTGAACGAACCTGAAACGCCAGAACATTTCGGACCTCAGTGGCATGAAATGCTTGTTTAGTTTGGCTGTGAGATCGCTGTAGGAAACAGTTCCGATAGCTGCCGGTGAGCACAACCTGACGGCTATATCGTAAGTGGCTGGCCCGCTAACGCACAGCAGGGCTGCCACTTTGAAACGGTCTTCCGTGATTTGGTTGACCAGCAGGTATCCCTCAACCTGCCCCAGATGCGATTCCCAGAGTTCGGGATGGCTGACGTCGAATTCGCGGATCTGACCAAGTTTTGCCATGCTGTGTCCGGTCCTGTAGATGCTGCTTCGATAGGGAAAGAATCTGAGAAAAGATCCCCTTTTCCTCTTTTCCCTAGTGACTTCAGCTAGTGATTTCAGCTAGTGATTTCAGCTCTGAGTGAAGCAGCATCCCATCCTCGTCGCCACTGTTGTATAGTGGGTTCTGGACCACATGGAAGACAGCAGGCAGATGAGTACAGCATCAGCTCTTTATTGTGGGTAGGACTGTACTGAACAAAGGGGGTTACCTGTACCCCTTATATACCTAGCCAGGTACGCTCTCAGCCAATCCGTTCGTCTGAATCTCCTGCCAAAAGCTGACCAGTCAATACGGTAACGGTACAGCGCCACCTGGTGGTATTTGCCGAGCTGTTGCTTAAACCCCCATACATAACAAGATTCATGTTCCAAAATAGGCTGATTGAACAGGTAACAATCACAGCTCATCTCTTCACCTGCACCCTATTAGTTGGTCAGCTTAATTGGTAGCAAAACCAGTCAAACCATTTTGAACATCTTTCTGCAAACTCATCCCTGATGTCCTTTCTGTAATAACAATAAACTATCTGTTATGCTTCTTCCTGTCTCTCCAGGGAGAGACTGGAGGATGTCCTTCTTACCAGCAGATGATTCACTATGGGAAGGGGAAAGGAAGTTGGAAATCCATAATTCACTTCCCTTGACTTCTCCTGCATTAGGATAGGTAAGGCACTGCATGCTGCTGTTATTGCTAAGGCAGATCAGGGATGGGCAATAAAGGTGGCAGAATTGATGTCAGAAAACCTTTTCTTCTAGGTCCTGGAATGGAGGAAACCATTTTGCTCTGAAATTTCTTCACTACAGATCCTAAAGAGCTACAAGTGGCAATCTGCAGTGAAAGCTAGTTCTGTGGAAGTATTGAACACTGAGTCCTGCCTGCACCTGAATGTATAGACTAAGTACTGTAACCAATTGCACAACTCAGAATTTTTTGGAGGATTGCTGGGAAAATGGGAGTGTACTGTAGATCCTCCTTTCCTAATGCAGTTCCACCAACTGTGTTAGATTACAAGTCCTATCAAATGCAGTCAGTAGTCTTTGCTGAGTTCATGGGAACTGCAGTCTATCATGTGTGGAGGGTATAGTCTTGAGAAAGGCTGGCATAGAGGTTCTGCAGCCTTTTAAATCCTGTGCTTATTTTTGTCATAAGAAAAAAATCAACATTTGTATTATAGACATCACCCACATTTTAAAAAAAAGAGGTTGACAGATGTAGACAGCCTTGTCAACTTAGGTTCTGACATTTCTGATCAAGTTTATTATCAAAGAGAGTGAGATGGGAAAAGAACAATGTCTCCTCTTCTGGAATGTTATTGCTCTGCATTTGAAAAAGCATCCGATGGGCCCTCTTTCATTAGCAATAAATTAAATGGAAAGCTATTGTTTTTTGCTCTGTGTGAATGAAACTGTACAGTACTGTTCTCAGTCCTCACATGAAGCGTTTATGTAGACCTGAACATATCCAGTCATGAGTGAACAAAGGAGAATCATAGAATGTAGTCATCCTGAGGTTAAGCCAGCTGTTGTTTTTTTTCTCCTACATTCAGTTATTCTGTGGATGAAAGCTGCTTAAGAACAGTTTTGCCTCTTTTGGACTTTTCTCCAACCCAAGCCAGGGAGGATATGGAAAGGAAACCTTCATTAAAACCTTCATTAAAACCTTCATTCATAAAAGAGCCTTGGTGGAGCAGTGGGCTAATGCCTCCTTAAGTAACACCAGCTGCCTGCAATTAGTGCAGGTTCGCATCCCACCAGGCTCAAGGTTGACTCAGCCTTCCATCCTTCCGAGGTAGGTAAAATGAGGACCCAGATTGTTGGGGGCAATTAAGCTGACTTTGTAATAATGCCGCTTGGGGGGTGTATGAAAGCCCTAATAAGCAGGCATATACATAGAATGAAGGCTACTGCTAAGCTTGTAAGCCGCCCTGAGTCTTCGGAGAAGGGCGGGATATAAATGGAATTAAAATAAATAAATAAAATAAATTAACTAGAGAAACACTTAAAAAAAACAATGTTATTTCTATAACTGAAAGATATGGTTCTGCTTCAACTCTGGTGTTCAATTTTCTTCTTTTATTTGGGAAAAAAACACACCTTTCAGGACATCTCAGAAAAGCAGCAAAGTTCCACCCTTTCCATCTTGGGAAAATCACATGTATTAAATGCTCTTATGACCCAGTCCTCACTGAAAGAAGAAAGAGACGTTCCTCAGTCTGACAGCATTAGAATATCCTGAGTCTTCCAGCTCCGATTTCAAGTTCACAGGGAACCTGAATCCAGCCTTGCCATCATAGAAAAAGATAAAAGTCTCTCTCAGAGTTTCTGCCTTTAGCTCCTATGCCAGTTGCATAGGTACAATTCTAGGCAAAAAATGTTATCATCTCTCCCACTCTAGGCTAGGCAATTCCCATAAGTCACTGGGGCAACCTCCACCTACTTCTGCACATCAGGAGCACTAGCACTGCAGCTCTTCAGTTAAAACAGAGAGGTTTTAGTATAGTAAAGGTAAAGGTAAAGGTTCCCCCACACATGCGTGCTAGTCGTTTCCAACTCTAGGGGCCAGTGCTCATCTCCGTTTCAAAGCCGAAGAGGCCAGCGCTTGTCCGAGGACGTCTCCGTGGTCATGTGGCCGGCATGACTAGACGCCAAAGGCGCATGGAACGCTGTTACCTTCCCACCGTAGTGGTCCCTATTTTTCTACTTGCATTTTTTACGTGCTTTCGAACTGCTAGGTTGGCAGAAGCTGGGACGAGTAACAGGCGCTCACTCTGTTACGCGGCACTCGGGATTCAACCCACCAAACTACCAACCTTCTGATCGACAAGCTCAGCGTCCTAACCCACTGAGCCACTGCGTCCCGGTTTTAGTATGCTTGGCCATAATAAATGTATCCAAATCTCAAGTAGGAATAGACCTCCAGCCATCCTCCTGACTACCTGGTGCCTGTCCCTGACTATGATGAGAGGACCCTAGGTTCAACCTTATTGACTGCTTTTCAGAAGATTGGGACGGGGATTAGTGAGTTTCCAGTGACGTCGCTGCAAGATGGGCGCTGGGGAATGATTCTTCCTTCCCCAAGTCCGATTTCTACCAGCTGGGGAGTCCAACAGGATTGAAAGTCACCCCGCAGAGGCAACTGGCCAAAGGGTGAAACTTTGCAGAGGATGAGGATGGAAGCATTTTATTACACATAGAAGCTTTGCTCCCCAATTCCCATCCCATTATACTGCTTGGGGATCTAGGAACTGGACTTTTAAAAATGTGCGCTGTGGAGTCTTGGGTGCTCACTGAGCTTGGTTGTTTTCTTGCAGACATTTCATTACCCATCTAGATAACATTGTCAGTGCTTCATCCAGTTTCCCCCCACCCCTACCATCTTTATCCTTTTTTCCCCTCTTGTTGTTTCCTCATTTTAAACAATTTGTAAACTGGCCGCAATTGGTGAGAGTTGGTTAGCATATTGCTTCCTTTTGCCTCAATTCCCAGGTGAACTCAGGGGAAACCTGAGGAGAACTTTAAACAGTTTAAAATTTAAACAGCTCTTTCTGTATTATGCTTGAATTTGAGAGCAGCACTTAGAAGTAGTACTCAGTATTTCTGTGGTGCCCTGAAATATTTGGGAAATGAAAGTATGAGATATGTAACATTTTACATCTTCATTGATTGGCTTATAACATTTTTTTTATCCTCTGACACTACAAACCCATACATGTCTATCTAGAAGAAAGTCAAAATGACTGCGAGCTTGAAACCTAAATCTCACTGACCTCATTTCCTCAGTTTTGAAAAATAAATACGTAGAGAAATGTTTTCAAATAATTCTCCTCCCCAAATTGTGAACTCCTACATTACACACTTCCCTGGACCCAGCGTTAGCCTGATTAACAACCTAGCCAGTGACAGCGTTACCTTCTGTACTTTAACCATGACTGAAGCAACCCCTTTCTTAAATAACACTCTGTTCTCATAAAAATAAAAAATAAAAACCACCTTCCGAGCTGGAGGCCTTGACAGATGGGCTACACGTATCTGACCCCCCTGACTTTGCTTTTGGTGCTTTGTTTTCCAAGAGTTAAAGGCTCATCTATGGAAGAAAAATAAATGAACTTAAGCTCATTTGTTTTTCCATCGCCAGTAGGCATTGCTGGAAAAGTCTACAGAAGAGATTAAAGCGATAGGGTTGGGAGGGAGTGTGTAAACGTTTATACCCTGTAAAGGAACACTCCGCATTCCTCTGCTTCAGGAGCACATTATGGCAAATGTGCAAAACACGTTTACTTAGGAGTAAGTCTAATCAACTCTGTTGGGTTTACCTCTGAATAAACATCCATCAGACTCTCTGGGCCATACAGAATAAACATCCACCCAAAATAAACCAAAACCAAACTATGATAAATACGTCCAATTGTATTTAAGGATTTTAATTTGTAAAATAAAGTACATTAAGCCTATTTTTTAAAGAAATAAACAGATAACTTCCCTGATCACAAACAGATCTCAATGATGGCATATGCCAGATTATAATGCTAAACTATGAGCAGAAGAAAGCTACAGTATTTCACACACCATACAGACACCATACAACAAAGTAATAGTTTTCTCACAAAGAAGTTTTCTCACAAAGCGTTTGAAAGTTCTCAGTCTCATCTCACTGAAAAAAATAATATAAAGTTGACAGACAACCATGGACTCCACAGAGACCATCACTGTTTTCAAATATGGACATGACTGGTTGATCAAACACCTGACCTTACATGTGAGTAGTGTGTCTGACACTTAACAAAAAGGATGAGACTTTCATCACTGGATCTGCTAACTTTTTTGAAGCTAGCCACCAATGCTGAAGATGTCCCTAAAGACTGTACTTATCAACAAAATATGATAACAACTGCAAATCTGATGTAGATTTATTCTTTCATGTTATCTAATCCTCATTTTAACCAATTTCCATTGTACAAAAAGGTCATCATTTTTGACAAAGTCTAAAATATTGGAACTATAAGACCCAGAATTGCCTAATCTGGGAGATGGGTAGCATAAACATATTCTTCCCTGAAACACAATCAGATTGTTAGTCATCTTGAGGGTTTCAGTACAATTTCAGGCAATAAGAGCAGAAGTCCAGATCAAGACATCTAATACATCAGCTCTTTAATATATGGTCTTGATGTGGTCCTTGAAGTAAAACAAAATTCTTAACCCTTATAAGGTCAAGTAAGCTCATCCCAGGAAAATATGGCTATTTTTGTTGAATTTAATCTAATTAGATTAAGATCAGCAATAGTTTCAAGATGAAGTATTTGTGGACAAAATAGATATGCAAAAGAGTTTCCTGCAGAACTCTATTTTTAATACAGAAAAATAAATTGATCTAATATGTACCAAACAAATTAATGCAGGATAAATCTATTAATCATTACTGGTTTTCATACAGTTGTTATATGGACTCTTTGTATCCAATGCAATAGTAGCATACCAAAATAAAACATATTTTGATCTGGGACTCCTAGCAATACAGTGATATATTTTTTCCTTAAGATTTATGTCACTGAGGCAATGAGTTTTTAAAGGATGTTACCCACTGAAATGACTACTCAGAAGTACCACCACCTTTTTACCAATTAGCACCCATCCAGATGATTCAGGCAATCAACTTAACCCAATACTATAATGAATTTTTCCCAACTGGGAAACGGCTACTGTAGTATTTACAACAGAAAGCGTAGAGAGGCTCTTTATTCAATCCACAGCTTCATGGCAATTCTGCAGTACACAGTAAAGAAATTTATACCTAGAAATGCACATTTGCATTAGAGATCTCTCTAGGGATCTTAGCACTTTGCGAATCATTCAGAAAAGGTGCTTCAGGGTATGTTGGAAGAAGAATGTAACCCCTTTAAATGATGCATTTTCAGAATCAAATCTAAAGCAGCACAAGTCCTAATACTCTCCTCACCTTACAAGCAGAAGGTAGGAAGGCATCAGCTGTCACATCGAGTCAGCCTTTGTGACCAACATGGATGTTTGGGAGGGCTGACATACCAAGAAGAAAAGCTGTGACTAACTTCTTTGTTAACAAGCTCATCTTAGATGAAGGGATTTGTGTATATACAGTATGTGTGTGCATGCAAATAGGTGCCATTGAGTCATGGAAGTCCCTCACTTGCAAAAAATGTAAAGGTATGAAAGGTATTTAATGTGAATGTAATGACAAGGAAGCAAGAAAGCAGTAACTTGTTGGTGGAACAGTCTTGGCTGGGCATGGTTTTTCACTGTTGGAGATAATTGATCACTAACTGGGCAGATTTTGTGTGTGCATTGCAGATCTTCCATTGGGCAAGAGTGCAGCTACATGATCTTCAAGTCTTTGTTAGCACTGAGCTTCCAGAAATCTAAGTGCCCTGGGTGAATGGAAAGATGCTGTATAAGTTATAATATTAAATGTATAGTAAATTATACATTATTGAACTGGACAAACTCAGTACTAAATACGTAATTTAACAAATGACTATACAACTTATTCAATTCAACAGTATAGAATTCTGTAGATAGGTTAGGTAATATATTGTGTTGCTTTCTCAGTTCAGCACCTGTTAGAAGTAATTTATTATATTTTTAATATTTTCTCTAGTATTTCTTGAGTGAAATCAGGGCTGAGAGGTGTTGTTTCTTCCTTCTCCCTGCCATTAGTGTGTTTTTTCCCCTCACGACAACTATGTGAGATAATTTAGGTTGATAATTAATGACTGGCTCAAGGCCAATTTGTGAGCTTTGCTGCTGAACAAGTATTCAAGTCCCAGTCCTTGCAATGCTATTCTCATTTGCTTACTGCACCATCCTGATTTGTGAAAAAGCAGAGCACTCCACCCTCTGAATTATTTTCTTTTTCATTTTGTCATAAATGTAATATCAAGGAACTCAACCAACATCAGCACATGCAGTTACTTCTGCCCAAAGACTTTGGAAATTTTTCACAGGGGAGGTCTAAGGCAATTTGTAGCAATTTGTATGTAGATTTCAAATACCTCTTTAATTAATTGGTAAATAATAAAGTTATATGCTCATATTAGTTTATCATAAACACGCATCTGCTTGATTAAAAATGGATATAGGTGAAGTCAAGCTTCGCTCCTAGTGACTACATGGGCATAATTCTGTGGCTTTCTTAGCAATAGGAGAGAAAATGTTTGCTGCTGGGTTCTTCCATTTTATTTCACTCTCCAAGGAAGAGCTGGAAATGCCCAGCCTCATGGGGAAGAAAACTCAAGTGGGGAGCTAGCCTTGAATCATTGTGCATCCGCAAGAAATCAGGACTGACTCCATTCTCCCAAGTTCCTTGGAACCTTATCTGTTCCCAAGGGAAGACAAGCAGTCTGGGGAAAATCCTGTATTATAGGCAGAATAAAGTAGCTAGTTTGAATTCTACACATGTGGATCCGGTTGCTTGTGCCTGACAATAACTGAAGTTTCTCAAGTACTCACAGGGCTGATCTGACCACTCCAGGAGATCAACCACATGGTGCCCCTTGCTGATTCAACAAGAAAAAGTGTGCTTGAGGAAAGCAAAACCTACAGAACCTTAATATATTAGGATTAGTACTGACTCTGTCTAAGGTTCATAAAGTATAATGTAAAAAATATACGTTATTCTTTTTGTGATGATACTAAGATAGATACCCTTTATTGTCCTTTATTCAATTAAATAAATAATCCAATAAATCCAATAAATAATTTTATTGTCACTAAATTACCTCACTGACTTTTGAGAAGGCACAACTGTATTTTTTTTTTGCTTTTATGAACGTATCACTTAGCCTTAAATACAACAGCAATCTTCTTTAGTAGCTTACCATGTGCGAAAAGCAGTCCTCTAGCCAAGGTTAAGGAGACTTCAAATCCATTTTGTCTCCTTGTAATTTTCTGCACATAAAACTACGGAACAATCATGTAGTTACCAAGAGCAAATAGTCAAACGCATGTCAGTAGATGCTATCATACAATTTTAACTGACATTGCAGGCACCAAAATCAAGATAATTAAAATTATTGTAAAATTAATTTCAAAAATTTAAAATTAAATTTAAAAATACTGTCAAAATGGTCAACATCTCAAGATTAGATTTTGGGCACTTGAGTTTTTTTTATTACAATAAAATTATAAATAATATTGAGATGCCAACTTGTAGCATTAGTGCCATAGTGCTATAACGTCAACAAAACTGACCCCCTTTTGTAAGACTTAGTATATATATATATATATATATATATATATATATATATATATATATATATATATATATATATATATATATATATATATATATATATATATATATATATATATATATATATATATATATATATATATATATATATATATATATATATATATATATATATATATATATATATATATATATATATATATATATATATATATATATATATATATATATATATATATATATATTTGCCCTTTCATTTCTTTGGAATGTTTAAAAGGTAGATTTGAATGTTTCATAAGTGCATTAAGTCACTTTTTCCTTGCATTTGTTACAGAAATTATTTATTTCTATGTTCCAATAGATGATCACGAACTTCAGGATTTAACGTTAGTCTTTTGTGCTCTCTTGAGTTTGATTGTTTGCTTGCCAATGTTTCACAACCCCAACTAGGTAACATCATCTGTGTGAGGAGTATGGGGATTACTGAACATTTTTTTTCAAAGGTTTTGCTTCCTGAAAAACTTTGGGTGATATAATTTCAGAATGAGACTATCACATAGGAATCTTGAGAAATATAAAAACTTTTAATGACTTAATATACAGATAATCCTCGAGGAATGAACGGCCGTTTTAACAGAGGTTTGAAATTACAACTGACCTCCCCCCACAAAAGCTATTTATGACCTCATTTCACAGTTAATGGCTGCAGCAGGCTTGCAGTCATTCAACCTTACAACCCACCACAGGGTTTCTGCAATGTCCCCCCCTCCCCCCATCCCACCCCACCAGAAGCCTGTAGCACTTGGGCCTCATCCCAACATGCCCATTACACTCCATACTTACCTTCTGAAGTTCTCTAGACCTCATGTTGTACAAGGAGGACAGGCCATGTGTTCTCGGGGCATGTGGCAGCGATCCAAATGCAGCCACCATTAATTAAGGAGTTTTCATCATGTCTTCTGACTCCTACTTGGCCAGAAGACACAACTGGACCAACTAGCTGTCAGAAGACACAGTTGGACCAACAGACAGTCAGAAGATATAACTGGGCTAATTAGCACTGAGAAGACACAATGAAATCTCTCAACAGATGGACAGAATCAACCATAGTTTCAACTGGAAAACTGTAAATATCTATAAATATCATAGATCAAACTCAATCCAAAAATGCAAGGGAATTCCAGGAAACTTGACTTTCAAACAAATCAATCACCAATTTACACCCCATTCAAAAACAACAATAAAAAAGCTAAGGAAATAAAAAGATTAGAACATATCCTCTCAGTGATCAATCAATACCCAGATAAGTAAGGATTAACAAGCTGAGGAACTACAAAGAAGAAAAACACACACACACCATTAATAGGGCAATCTACTGTATATAAGCAAACCCACAAACTCTAGCACTGATGATGTTTGCTAACTATGTAATGAAACATCTGCAGGCAGGCAACCAAGCTCAGAGAGTATCAAGGACTCCATACTGCTATGTCTTTATTATATTTTGTTTCATTTTTACAGTTATCGTAGCTTTGAGAAGGAAAGCCTCTTCTCATTTTCTTTTGTTTTATTCATGGCCATCTTGAGTTTTCGAGTTTTCAAAAAGGTTTCAAAAAGGACAACCCTACCTCTATTTTCTTTCTTCTGTTGTTCTGCAGAATTTCTTCCACACTTTTCTATTGTCATTCCATTGCATTGTCAGCTTTGATGGGCTTCTCCCCATTATGCCATTGGAGACATTGAATCTTTCAGAGGACATTCAGTTAAAACTGACCTTTATCTGACCATAAGCATATAGTGCCAGAAATCCTTCCTCTTACATTCTTCAAAGCTTTTTTAAAAAATGCTTGTAACTCAATAAGTATTACAAATAACTGCATCTATGACTCTTCGTGATATTGCGACCTCCTCCCACTAAACCACATCAAGATGATTCCCCTATAAATCCATCTCCTTTGTTTGCATTGTCCTATTGCAGTGATGGCGAAACGTTTAGAGACCAAGTGCCCAAACTGCAACCCAAAACCCACTTATGTATCATCAGGTGCCGGGTGGGTGTGGCCCTTTGGGTGGGCGTGGCCCTTTGGGTGGGCATGGCTGCAGTGGTAATGGCAGACTGGGTGGGACTAAAAAGTTCAATCAATCAATTCCAACATTGTGAGATTTTTTTTTTCCCCGCGAGAAGTTGAAATTGATTGATTGAACCTTTTTTTCCCTTGCACACTGCTGCAGAGGCCTAAAGCGAAAAGGTTTTATAAAACCCAGCTGAAGGCCTAGGACTGGGGTGATGGCACGCGTGCCCACAGAGAGGACTCTGCGTGCCACCTTTGGCACCCGTGCCATAGGTTCGCCACCACTGTCCTATTGTGTTTAAGCTTATCTAGGTACAAGAAATATTTTTAAAACTTGTATGAAAAGGTGTTGAGCTTATGGCAAGGTAAAAAGAGAAGTGCCTGTGTGTTATACTTCTCCTAGTTCCATAATTTTAAAAGTGTCGTTGCCTTTTGCCCTATGTGCATGTGCTGCTAATTTTCTTAATATTACTGAAGGTAGAATAGAATTTTACTTCTCTTAGTAAATATTTTGCAGCCAATTATTAGCAGAACAACCTTTGAGAAAAGAAGTTTCAGGAGTAAAAAAGGAGCAAGTGAACTATCGTTGGTCCATTCCTGCAACAGGAGATTCCCTTTATGTAGTTTGTATGCTCGATCATATGTACAAAATTATACGTCTAGTCATGCCGGCCACATGACCACGGAGACGTCCTCGGACAAGCGCTGGCTCTTCGGCTTTGAAACGGAGATGAGCACCGGCCCCTAGAGTTGGAAACGACTAGCACGCATGTGCGGGGGAACCTTTACCTTTTTTTTTTTTACAAAATTGATAGAACACATTTATGTAAGATCTTACCAGTCATCCAGTGAACTGTGCCCAAAGTGAGTAAGATGTCTGCCTTGTAGCCAGTGTGAATTTGAGCAATGACAAGGATTCCTCTTCTTAGGGAGCAGAGTAGGAACAGCTGAATAAGCTTTCCACAGTTTAAAACAAATAAATTATATACTGAAAGGACTCTGAACTTAACATTGATTCCTCCAGAGAAAAAGGAAAACTACACATAAAAATTATTAATATCTACAAATTGCCATGTCTAGCTTTCCTATCCTATCAACCTGTTAAGGAAATGGGCAGTATGTAAATGTTTAAATAAGTAATAAATTAGCAAGGATATGTACAGGCTTCTAATTCAAGCCTGAAAAATGACTTTAGAGTAGGTGTGGATGTGCAAGCCCCACTTACTGGTAGAGTAGCCAGCCACACAGTCCCAAGAAAACAATGCTGAGTATAAGAGATGCTGCAGGCTTGTAATCCCATACATTCTGAAGCATGTGGCTGTCCCTTTCAATAACAGTGCCTGATTGGCTGGGCTTTTAGGAGTGCACAAGGGAAAGCTGCTATTTGAAGAATGGTGAAGAGGGACTAGCCATTTCTCCTCCATGTTGGCTTCATTACTTCAGAATATAAAGGACTTCATTCTTTAATCAGTTAGAATTGCCCGTTTCAATTTTTCAACCTTTCCACAAGTTGGCTGAATAGTATCAGTCAACAGAGATTGCCCTCTAATTCTTCTTGTGACTCTGGTGAACAGAATAAGAGAACAGTGGACTTCATCCCAGTTCATGATGTTTACTATCCCAGGGTACACAAATTTTGCTCCAACAGAAAATTCAAACCATTTAAAGTTTGTTCTATTGCAGGGGTGTCAAACTGCCAGCTGGGCAGGCTGGTTGCACTATGCGGAGGCCACGCCCACCCCAGCTCCAGCAATGTGAAAAAAGTCGTCAAGCTGACAATGAAGGTTGCAAATGGCAACCATGGGACACTGAATAAGGGATGTTGTGACTTTCTCAGAAGCAAGGTCAATGGGGAAGCCAGATTCACTTAACCATGTTATTAACTTAATAACTGCAGTGATTCACTTAACAATTGTGACAGGAAAGATCGTAAAATGGGGCAGAACTTTGATTGCTTACCAACAGAAACGTTGTTCAGTTGTACCTGTAAGTCAAGAATTACCTCTAAACAAACTAGTCAGTATTCCAGAAAGAGATAGGGCTAAGACAAAAATTAACTGAATACAGAATATAGAATAACAGAGTTGGAAGGAACTCTGTTATTATAATTGAAAGAAACTGGGTGGATGAATGTTGATTAACATTAATTGTCTGTAAAACATGGCAAAGCACAATTATCCTCCCCACACCCTTTAACATAAACAACAAAGGAGGGAAAAATAGAATAGAGCTGGGATGCAGAGAAGGAAGTTTTTTTTTATAAGTCTCTCTGAGTTCAGTGACTCTTATTCATACAGAGAGAGGATTTCTGGTCCTACCTAGGCATCATAAATTCCTAAAACCAAGGCTTTTTTTGTCATAGAATGCCCAGAACGGAGTTCCGGCACCTTTTATGGATGGAACCTTGTAGGGTAGGCAAGGCGTGTGTGAGTATGACGTGTGTGAGTTCCGGCACCTTTTTTTTTTTTTACAAAAAAAGCACTGCCTAAAACAATTGTCTCCAATTGAAGGAGGGACAATATGTTAGTTTCACAGTCACTCCTTCGCTCTCTGGTACCTGAAAATGATGTCTTTGGCAAAATTGTGGAGTTACGAATAAAGGAGTCTTTCTAAAATCTTCCTTCTCAATGAGGCTGTACAGGAATCCAAGAGATCCCACTTTAAAGGTAATTTATTTGGGGGAGAAACCTCCTCCGTGCATTCATGCTGGCTAATCACAACACATTTTAAATTAGTCCTAAAAATATCAATTTGGCACTCGTGTGTAAAACACAATGTTTATAAAGCTAAATTCAACCATGTAATTAAAGCTCTGTGCCATTAACACTTGCAAATGAGCTGGAAACTTGAAAAAGTGCAGTACTAAATTTATGGTCTGTATTAGCAAGTTACTAGAGAATAGTTCAAGCCTTTATGTATATGTGACCATAGAAAGCTAAAAATCCAAAAATATCTAAAACTTGAATATTAGAGCATTTTTCCTGAATATGAATTCATTGATTTAATATTTCTTAAATTGGAGGATTTTTGCATGTCCTTTGGAATAATAGTATTTTATTCCTGTGGCTATAGCAAAATTCAGCAAAAGTGATAAAAAAGCTGCTTTTCTTTTTCACATCTTACATCATATCATAATGGAAAGGGCGCACATATATTAAAGGAACAAAAATAATAACAGTGCTAGCATAGCGAGGCAACCAAAAAAAGGAAAAACAGAAAGTTGGCCTTTTAATTAACCTTGAATTGTTGGAAAATTATATGATATAAATTAGCAATTAAATGTATAAGCAATCCATCTACAACAAAAAGTAACAATGAAATGTCAACAAATTTATAAAACAAGAACTCCAGAAATATGGACTTGTTCCTCTATGTTGAAAAAGACTACCGTAATTAAAATATTGATGAACAATACATATTGGAAACCCACTTCTGCAAATACCATACAATTGTCACATTGTATATTTCATTTCAGAGGGACGTGGTGGCTCAGTAGGTTAGGACGCTGAGCTTGTCGATCAGAACTTCGGCAGTTTGGCAGGTCGAATCCCGAGTGCCGCATAACAGAGTGAGCGCCTGTTACTCGTCCCAGCTTCTGCCAACCTAGCAGTTCGAAAGCACGTAAAAATGCAAGTAGAAAAATAGGGATCACTACGGTGGGAAGGTAACAGCATCTAGTCATGCCAGCCACATGACCATGGAGACGTTCTTGGACAAGCGCTGGCTCTTCAGCTTTGAAATGGAGATGAGCACCGGCCCCTAGAGTTGGAAATGACTAGCACGCATGTTCGGGGCAACCTTTACCTTTTTATACTTCATTTCACTGACTCATCTCTTCTTGCAAAGAATTTAACTACTCTCTCTTCATCCCCGCTGGTCTTAATGCCTTGGTAGCTTTCAAGAGAAACTTGGAGAAGCCTACTGGATTGATTTCAGCCTTTTGAGGAAGGCCAGGAGAAGAAGCAAAAATGGCGAGGACCTGAGAAATACTACTTTATTGCTGTAGGATATAATAACAGAAGCTTGAAAGCCTGTCCAAATGTTTTTTCTGATTCCTCTGATGTTAGCAAAATCAAGGTGGGGCTATTCTGAGTTTCCTTCTCATGTTTGCTTCAACCTCTGGAATATGTAATTGCTTGCAGCATAAGTCCCTCCTTAGCAGTTCTTTCACTCCAAGGTCATCACATTTCTGCAGGGCAGAAATCACCAAGAAGGCCCACTCCATTGGCTGATGGATTGGGACAATTTGATCTGACAGGCAGAACTTTATTTCCTGGTTAGCCTTTGCCAATAGGAGGTGACTAGGGCTCTCAAGGAAATAGTGCAACCTGTTTCTTTGTGCCAATCCCATGGTGTGTTTTTGTTTATTGAAGAACTTTGGGAGGTAAAACAATAGAAATAATGGCCCGGAGCACCATGGAAAAAGACCAAAAGTGAACCTGATAGAGCATAAGTACAAACTTATTTCTGAGCTTATGTCATATTAATAAAGTAGGCAAAACACTGATACTTCTCCTTTATGGGCTGCTTGGCTGTCAGCCTTATTCCTTCATAGAGAGGGACAGATGCCTGACACCTAATTGTGTAACATTTTTACCAACCAAATTGCTGAGATTCCCAGAAACCTTGAGTCCTGGCCAGAATCTATGTGGTGACTCTGGCATCACTAGACTCTGTTATGAGGGACTGTCATGGCTTGTGGACTCCAAGAAATAGATAGAATACTCTCTGGTATAATCTCTACTTTGGGAGGTGGGGAGCCCTCCTGTCTCCTCTGCAAAGCTGAGTATGTGTATGTGATGAATGTAAGATATTATCAGTGAACAGGTCTAAAGACGTGTGGTGCATTCCACACTTAAGAGGCCTGCCCTTCATCCAGCAGTTTATGGACCCACGTGGCAGGGATTCAGCAGCAGAGTATTTTAGGGGTAGCAAACTTTCTGATCATTTTTCAGTCAGGATTCAAGATCAGGCATGGGATAGAGATGCTAGTGGATTACTGTACTGTTATTGACACATTGATAGGAGTAACATGCCCATTTGTA
The DNA here is from genome assembly GCF_964194415.1 of Vipera berus. Lineage (NCBI taxonomy): Eukaryota > Metazoa > Chordata > Lepidosauria > Squamata > Viperidae > Vipera > Vipera berus. Next base: position 122,681,741 of record NC_138204.1, on the reverse strand, counting down.
ATAGGGAGAAGGAACAATCTTGAGGAACTGGGGCAAGAGCCACAACTAAGACAATGGTCAGGTAAAAGAAATTTGAGTCCTGCTCAACTCCCTTGATGGCCACATTCCAGAGGCTGGAGAAGACTGAACTTTTCCAGAGAGCCTTCAGAGAACGACTGCTTGCCATTGGGATTTGAGTATCTAGTGCAGGGGTCCTCAAACTATGGCCCGCGAGCCAAATGCGCCCCACCTTGTCTTTTTATCCGGCCTGCCAGGTGAACGTTGGTGGTATAGTGCAGGGCTTTTCAACCGGTGGTACGCATGTACCAATGATGGTACGTCGGCACCTGGCAGGTGGTACACGTAGGACAAGTTGGAAAGCACTGTAACAAAAACTGTAAAAGTGTAGTGTGGGGATGAGCTGAAGCAATGGCAATGCTGCACAGGCCTGTGGGAGAGCCAGCTGGAGCTGTAGTGTTGCCGGGGCTCTGCTGAGTGCCCAAGATCCATGCTAGGCTCCAGCTGACTGGCACTTCCAGAAGCAGCATGCAGCCTGAGGTGCCCGTGGGGTGTTTACATTTGGCCCAGGGCCGCCCTGGAGACAGCAAGGGGCTGGCCCATCCCTGCCCCCAATCAAAGGAAAAACCTGAATCCAGAGGGCCAGAAGGTAGCCCAACCACCGCACCCCTCCGGTTCCTTCTCCTCACTCCCTGGGCCCAGACACAGTCGCTGCTCCTCACCATAGCTGGGGCAGGACTTGCAAATATGTCTGCCCACTTTGTCCTGCAAAGTGGCGCTCACCTGGTGCTCCTGCTTGCCACCATGCTGGCGGCCCCAACTAAAGGCCGTGCACTCCAGCCTCGCCCTGCCAAGGAAGGGGGCGGCAGCTAAGGCTACATCAAATCTGCAGCTTGTCAGGGGCACTGAAAGGCTGCCCAACTTTACTCTGGAATTTTGGGGTTGGAAAGTGGAGGGGCAGTGCTGCGTTTGGAGGCCTGGCAGCACCTGCTGGAAAGCCTCCTGCTCCCCCCCCTGCAGCTACCTTCTTCAGAGCCTTCCTGATGCTGATGGGCCTGCTGGCAGGCGGGACCGCCAACTGAGCCCTTCTTTTCAGGACAAAGCTGGCCGGGAGACGTACTTGCAAGTCCTGCCCGAGCTATAGCGAGGAGCAGTGACTGTGTCTGGGCTCATGGGGTGAGGAGAAGGAACTGGAGGGGCACAGTGGCTGGGCTGCCTTCTGGCCTTTGATTGGGGGCAGGGATGGGCCGGCCCCTCACCAAAATGCAAATCCCTTTCTAAGCAGGGATTGGGAGGCTGAAGGCCTCTATCTTTGTAGCCATGCAGTTCCAAAATCGATGGGCTGCTGCTAGAGAGAATCAAAATAGGCTAAAACAAGCGTAGTCCACCATGGTTTATTGATTGCAAAGTTTTCCTCAGGTTTTCCTATCCCTTCCTGGGCTATTAAAATCACATTGGCAAGGTCTGTACTGAACACCTGGCTGCAAACTAGTCAGCCAGATTTTAGCCTAGCCCCTCGTGCAATCCTAGGCCACATTCTGGAGGTAAGAGGATGTAGTAACAGGAGAGAGCTGCAAAATTGATTCGTTATTTATTTTTGCCTTTAGCAGCAATAACTACATTCTTTCATAACTTGCTAGCAACCTGCAGGCTGTGAACTTTCCTTTTCCCCTTGGGGAAAGAATTCAGAAGTGCTAGATTTATTTTTCCTGCTAATTACAAATCTATAATCATTAAAAAAATTTCAAACTATAGTCCGGCCCAACAGGGACAATGAACTGGCCTCCTGTTTAAAAAGTTTGAGGACCCCTGATCTAGTATATTACGATTTGGTTTTGAGTTATGAATTTACTTTGTTATTTTTTTCATTTCTTACCATGGATATTTGATAGTATTTTATTATGTTGTTGTAACCAGTCTGAATCTGAAAGGATTCTGTAAGATATTAACTTAAACAATGAATAATCAAATGAAATGGTTCGTCGCAGAGTCAGCCAAATATTCAAACTTGATTTAGCATTTTATGTACCAATGACCTGGGATAAAGGTAAAGGTAAAGGTTCCCCCGCACATGCGTGCTAGTCGTTTCCGACTCTAGGGGCCGGTGCTCATCTCCATTTCAAAGCCGAAGAGCCAGCGCTTGTCCGAGGACGTCTCCGTGGTCATGTGGCCGGCATGACTAGACGCCAAAGGCGCACGGAACACTGTTACCTTCCCACCGTAGTGGTCCCTATTTTTCTACTTGCATTTTTACGTGCTTTTGAACTGCTAGGTTGGCAGAAGCTGGGACGAGTAACAGGCGCTCACTCTGTTACGCGGCACTCGGGATTTGACCCGCCAAACTGCCGACCTTCTGATCGACAAGCTCAGCGTCCTAACCCACTGAGCCACTGCGTCCCTATGACCTGGGATAGGCAGATGTTAATGTTTTATGGCATTAGAGGTATCGTTGTAGGATGTAAACTGTTCCAAGTAAAGCTGCCTGTTGCAATTGACTGATGGTGATTTTGTCAGTGCTGATGGTGTTCAAGTGGGGCTCCAGCTCTTTTGGGATTGCACCCAAGGCACCTATTACTATTGCTACCTTTGCTTTCTTTTGCCACAGTTGTTCTATTTCTGTTTGTAGGTCTTTTATATATTGTTATCTTCTCCAGTTTCCTTTTCTTCTCTTCTCCTGCCTCAAGGTACTGCCACATCCACTCTCCAGACTTGTTTGTGTTTCTTATTGACAATTGTTAAATTTGGTGTTTTATTATTTTTCAAGCTGTTTTTGCAGATAAGCAACTGCTCTCCATTTATTAAAAGTATCAAAGACCAAAATATATAGGATTTTTTTGTTTTGTTTTATGGGCAATATGAGATTTTTGACAAAAAATGTTGCAATAATCGAATTGGGACGTGACTAACTCTGCTTCAATATATATTACATAAGAAGAATCATAGAATTGCAGAATTGGAAGTTCTTGAGATCATCTGTTCTAACTTCTGTTTAATGCAAAATTTGCTAAAGCATTTAGCTGGCTACCAGGATCTTCTCTGAGGGCCTGCAGTGAAGAGGAATATAACATTTCAAGGCAATCTCTCCCCTCCCTCCCTCCCTCCCTCCCTCCCTACACACACACCTCTGTTTAAGATTGTCTCTCTCTGTGTGTTATTTAATCAGAAAATCTTTCTGTCACCATTATTTATAGCCAATCTAAAAAAAACCCTATGATCATAACATATATTTAAGCATTGCTCAGTACATAGTCCTACAACAGAGAAAAATCCAACTATATAATCAAAATATTTTAAAACTGCATTAAATCCTTCATCTTGTCATCTAGTGTTTATAAAAATGACAGCACAATTATCAAATCATGAATAAAATACACAAGAATAATTTCTAGTGGGAAAACTGGGAGGTTTCAACTTTGCAAAGGAAATGCACTCTCCTCCCCGGCTTCTCTTACAGATAATTTCAATTTAATATTAAATTTACATGTACTTCATCCAGTGTTTTTTGAACTTCTGTGTTTTCAAAATTAAATGTGGAAACACACTCTACTCTCTTACAAGTTTTAGAGTGCGTTATTGCGTGGGAGCCCACAGTTTAAATGAGAGGAAGCATTCTGATCTGAAGGTGGGTCATTCTGCTCCTTCTCTCGAGCCAACAATAATTTGTAATGAAGTATCTACTCATCTCTAATATTAACAATACTTCAATTATTCTTGCAGAGGTACCATAGGCAAATTCTACTGAAAGAGATTAAAATAAAAAAATACTTGGAGATTTTAATTCAGTGAGTTAATCCATATTATCCACACCAACAATACTGAGAATTTTAACCTACATGAATGTGTATGAAAAACTGAAAGAAAATCAGCAGTCTATTGAAGAATTAACTCCATATTTTATATTCTCAAAAATAACTAGGGTGGAAACTGTGGGGCAAATTAATGTCATGATACATGAGATATTATTTCCCTTTATTCAGCATTTCCCTTTGTTTGTTATTATAATTCTTGTTTGTTTTTTTGCAAATTGTTCTCTGCCTGCCTTCTGGTTTTGATGTACCATATGTTCAAATTCTGTATTTAGAGAAACAAACCCATGGAGTGTTCTCATGAAAATATCAAATGCTGCGTGGAATTATAGACCCGAGAAAGCCTCAACCACTGCTATTTGCCTTTTTCATGAAATATTATTAGCTTTGAATTTTGGAAAGAAATAAAAGCCAAGGACACCATCTGGTGCCTTTTAAAAGTGACAAAATAGGAAAATAATAGAGCCCTTGTGCAAAACACTGGTTTGCATTGCTTTAAGCTCAGGAATTTGGAGCAGTTACTATGTATGACCTTGTTGTGAAAGCACATTCACAACCTTTGCAGCTGAACATTTATGCTGATAGTGACTGATTCATTGGAAGCTAATTGTTTCATAAGGTACTGTGGAATTCCTAGCTTTACCAGGTACATGAAATATCTTCTTTGGTAGTACTTTCTTGTTTGTCTATTTATTATTTGTTTGATTTATAACTACCTTTCTTCTAGAAACCCAAGGGCCTTCTCCGTTGTGGTATTCTTGTTCAAAACTCTACTCGCTTACTACTTTTGTAAGCTGTGTTTCATGCAACTATTCACTTTTCACCAGTCTGTACAATTTAGTCTTTTGTTGTCATTACTATTCTATTTCTTTTTAATTTCATGAATTCATGTAGTTTCATGTCATTTAATCTGTTGTATACCCCAACCTGGGGAATATTTCATTAACTGTTGGTAATTACAATGGTAGTTGGGACTGGAATTTACATCACTATGTGATGCTTCGGTACATTACATGACCACATCACTTAATGACAACAATCCTGGCAGTCCCATTGTGGTTAAGAGGGGATTGTGGGTTAAATGATGTTGGGGCAGCTGTCTTGTACTAGATCCCTGCTTTGTGGGGACCCGCAAGGCTTTCTTTTTTTCCACTCTCCTTTTTAACATATGAATGTAGGTGCTGGCAGAGGTTAACATCAGCATAGCCATGGTATCATTACTATGTTGATGATACCCAGCAGTAGATCTTGCTATTCCTGGCCACCCAGATGAAGCTGTCAAGATTCTTTTCTAGTGTCTGGAGGCTGTGGGGATCTGAATGGGGAAGAACAGGCTGTTCTGTACCAGCCTACTACCAGCCTTGCAGAAAAGGCAGGGACAACCCCTTTACAAACGGCAAGAGGCTGGAACTAAGCCTGCCAAATTTATTAACATAAAACAGAGCAAAACAAGACACGAACCATGAAACAGGAGCTATTCAAACGGTTGCCTTCAGCAAACCAGCCCTCCCATGCATTCCCCTTTTAAACAGTTCAGGGCGTGGCTTCTCTCTGCCTCCTTCCGAGGTGCCCCATTGCCTTCCTCTGTTTACTCATGATTGACTGCCTCCTGCGTCGGGTGTCCTTGAACAGGGCCAGCTGTGGGTCATCTTCATCCACGCTGTTAGGCTCACAGCTGGGTCTGTGTCGTAACCAGATGGGAGGGGCCTGGCTGAGGGCTCTGCGGAGCCTCAAGGCCATCATCAGCAAGCTCTCCAACACCCTCAGCAAGCTCTCCAACACCCCCCTCCTCCTCTGAATCGTCCGACCCAACTGCCGAACCCACAGGCTGACTCTGAATCACAACACAGGCTTTGGCTCAACTTTTGCTGGATTGAGTGGCTACTTGATTTGGTCCATGGGTTCTGGAACTAGAGATTCTACCATTGACCGGTTCTGAGTAGAGCTGCACTGCCCAGTTCAGATTCAGTGCACAGGTTGGGGATCCTCCTGGATTCACAGATTCTGCTGGAAGAGCCAGCGGCAGCTATGGCTAGGGGGAATGGCAGAGAAGCACTTGTCACAATCACTCATGCCTTAGTCACCTCCCAATTTGATTATTGCAACATGCTCTACTTGGGAAATACCCCTGTAGATCATCTGGAAGATTTAACTGGTCTAGAACACAGTACTATGAATAGTTATGGGCATTCCTCATCATGCCTTTTTATCCCAGTTCTACCCCTTTAGCAGAACTGGCTCCCAATAGGCTTCTACTATAACTCAAAATACTGGCAATCCCCCTTAAAGCCCTACATGGAATAAGACTGGATTATTTGTGGGGCCACCTGCTTCCAAGGGTATCAGGTTATCCCTCACTCAACGAAGAATAATACTTCAGGTTGTCTCCCTGAAACAATTACATTTAATCACTGAAACAATTACACTTTGTAAGATCTTATAGGCGTGCCTTCTTGGTGGTGGCCCCTTTTTTAATGATCTGCTCCAAAATATACAGTAGATCTCAAATCTTGTGGACCTTTAGAAAGGGAGTCAAGATTGGTCCTGTTCTCAAACTTTGCAGGTCAAATTGAGTGGAATTTCAACTGGATAGATAGAACAATATGTTAGTCTAGATGTCAATTTACTGTTATGAGTCTTAATGCATTGTATAGTTTTTGTTTATTTATATCTCACCTTTATTACTTTTAGAAATAAATCAAGGCGATGAAAATATCCAAAATACCTTCCTCCTCCTATTATCCCCACAATAACAACTCATCCCGAGTTTTCCTTATATTTCTTACGTTGCATTTGCTATAGATGTTTTTTTTTTCTTGTACGCCACCCAGAGTCATAGTTTGAGTTGGACAGCCATATAAATATTATAAATAGAATAATAAATAAGTTGATTGATGTATAAAGGCGTGAAGTAATAATATATTAACCAGTCAGTCTGGTGATGCTTTCAAGACCCAACTTAATGAACAGATATTAGGTGCTACTAATAATTGAAAAGCCCATTTTGTCTGACCTGCTCAGGATTTGTTTTGAATTGATATTCAGGGACATCTTTAGATATATAAACAAAAAATAGCCAAATTCCATAAAATGCTTAAAAATCTGGGATTTTTATCTGGGCTTTCTATCCTTTTATATATACCCATTTGATGTGAACAAAAACAACTTGGCTAGACTTTTCTCCATTACAAGGCCAGAATAGTAATGTCAGTTTCTCACATATTCATAATGTCTTAATTTCCCACTATATTTTATATTGAGATTACAAGAAAAAAAAGAACTCAGATTGAGGATTTTCTCATTATAATTTCTTCATAGTTTTTCTCTGTGTATGAAAGATACACCCATACACCCACATACACATATACACCTACATTTTTCAGAGAAAGAAAGTAAATGATGGGGATTTTCTCCAGCACATCATGACTGTTCATGACTCTGTGCTGCACCTTCCTTGCTGCTGAAACAATGGTGTGTCTGCCAAGGTGAATGTGTGAGGAAAAAAATTAGTAATCTATTACTATTTGCCAGTCTGATACACTGAAGCATTCAAATAGCTTTAAAGGAAATATAAACTTGAACAGATATGTCTTCCATTAAAATACTCCGCATTTTAATCTTGTTCTCCTCTATAACCAACATCTTGACTAAAGAGAAAAAGAGAACTGTAATTGCCAGGAAGGAAGGAAGTTCAGATCTTCGCATACTCTTTGAGAATCATCTGGAGTTTCTGTCCAAGTAGAATATTGCCCTTCACCTTCACTTTCCCAGTCAGAAAAGCCTTCTGGGGCTTTATCTTGCCCAAAGCAAGCTCCATGAAATCATGTTCAGAGAGAACAAAAACTGTGTTGGCAGGCTCGTGAGATGCTCCGGGATAGAGCTGACCAGAACCAGACTTCAAATCCAGGGTCCACTGAGCCACAATCTTTCCTCCATTCATGATGTCCCACTGAAAGACAGCATTCGCTTTTTTCACAAGTTGATTGCCAACACCTTTGATGCGGCGCCCAATTTCCTCAAAAATAAAATCGCTCTGAAGCCCAGGGCCTTTTGCTGAAGCATTTCTAGGTGCCATCAGAGGTTCATACGAATCTGAAACAGCAGTTTGTTGTTTGTTGATTTCCATTTGAATTATTTCTCTCCACATCTTCCTTTTACAAATGTTTGGAGAATGAGCAATTGTTATCTCACTTTGTATATAAGAGCTAGGGTGTTACCATTACCTCTTTTCACAAACAGTATTTACATTTCAGTAATAAAATGAAGCAGGAATCATTGTTGGGTGGACACATTGTGCAATCAGATATGACAGCCAGTCAGCATTAAGGTTTCTTTGATTTGTATGCTGTAATCTCATTGGTGGATATACTTTATTGTGACAGGCAAGATTTCTTATAGTTAAAAGGTATGGCGTGTGTGTGTGTGTGTGTGTGTGTACACAATGTGTATATAGACTGTGTGCCTACAATTGGGTTTTTTAATGAAGAAATTTTTGTCATACATTTTGTCTACATTATAAAATTTGACTTTTCTTGAAGAATTTCAATTATATGAAGCCTGTGGTTTGCCAAATAGTATTTACGTAGATACAAAAAATGTATAGCTCTTTAACTAAGGAATGGATTCAAGTTATGCATTCCTTGTTGATTTTTTAAAAAATATCCTCATATTTTAAGAATGAAAAAAGGAAACGTGTTTTGGGATGGTCTAAATTTAGTAATATGATTAAGGTTTGAAGTGATTTCATATTGATATTATTTAACTTATCAATAAATGTAAGTATAAATCCAGATGGCTCTGGGAGGCAAACAGAAATAAAAATGGGAAAGGCAAAAGCCAATCAAGAAAAGGAATGTTAAACTCAGAGAAAAACCCTCACATTTTTCTAGCAATCATATTTTCAAAGAGTCAAAAAGCCTGAGAAAAACAGGCAGATCCTAAAGGTTCATCGAAAGGAGAACAGGGTGGAGATGCCTTGGATTCTAGGGGATGTCATCCCAGAAGGCAGACACTACAGAGGAGACCTGCTTCCTGGATCCATCAGATGACATGTATAGGACCCAGAACATGCCAATTCTGAGCGCATCGGATGGGCAGAAACCATGGGGGCAGACGATCCCTCAAATAATCAGCATGCAAGGCTTTACAGGTGATAATTAACACTTTAAATTGTACCCCAAGCTTATTGGTAACCAATGCAGCTTGTAGAGTTTATTATATGGGCATACTAAGCCTTGGCCATTACTGGGCATATCAGAATCAGCTGCATTTTTTGAGTGACCTTCAAGGCAGCCCCATATTGCAATGGTCCACAAATGAAGTGACCAAGCATGAATGACTGCAGAGGTCCAGTTCAGGAACAGTTCAACTTGTGCACAACACAAATCTGTGCAAATGCTGTCCTGGCTACATCTTCCTCTTTTCTCTTTGAGGGACACCTTAATGCCTAGGACGACCCTCAGAAAGCACACCAATCTCAAATGAGGAAATGCAATATTGTCTAGAACAGGGCTTTTCGACCAGTGGTACGGGTACCACCTGTGGTACATTGGCATCTGGCAGGTGGTACGTGACCATCCTAGAAAAGTGGTAGCGGAGGAGGGGAATGAGCTGAACCGGTGGCAGCACTGCACAAGCCTGAGCAAGAGATGGCTGGAGCTGCAGGGCTGTCAGGGCTCAGCGGAAGCGCCAGGCTCCAGCTGGTGCTTCTAAGCCCAGAAGAAGCGCCAATCAGCTGGAATGTTGCAGCATCTCAAGGGTCTTGTGATTTACATTCAGATGCTTGGCAACTGATTCATATTTATGACAGTCACAGTGTCCCAGGGTCATGTGAAGTCACCAAAACCTGCTGCAACCACCCAGCAGACAGGGCAGGGGAATAAAAACCAAACACCATACCACCCCACCCCCGACCCCCACTGACAATCCTCAACAGAAATGCTCAGGGCGGCTTACAATCTAAGCACAAATCAAATGTGCTTAGCAATAGCCTTCATTCTATGTATATGCCTGTTTATTAGGGCTTTTCCCCCCACCCCAAGCGGCATTATTACAAAGTCAGCTTATTGCCCCCAACAATCTGGGTCCTCATTTTACCTACCTCGGAAGGATGGAAGGCTGTCAACCTTGAGCCTGGTGGGATGCGAACCTGCAATAATTGCAGGCAGCTGGTGTTACTTAAGGAGGCATTAGCCCACTGTTCCACCAAGGCAGTGTAAGGCTATGAAAACCTTACAAATAAAATTCAGTGATTCTTGCTTAAAACTTGCAAGCTATATTAATAGGGAAGCAAGGAGCCAACAAGGAGTGTATGGGAGATGGGAAATAAACCTTTGAAACAAAATACCAATTTAAGAAGTGATGTACTGCAGCTGCAGAAAAAAGACCACACTTGGAGTGGATAGATCTGGTTATTTCTGTGTTTCACCACTATGTATCTTTCATAAGCCTACAATTTCCATGCATCAAAAGATCTGTATGGAATATATATTTAAATAATATTTTAAACATTTTATTTTATTTTATTTATTTATTTTAATTCCATTTATATCCCGCCCTTCTCCGAAGACTCAGGGCAGCTTACAAGCTTAGCAGTAGCCTTCATTCTATGTATATGCCTGCTTATTAGGGCTTTCATACACCCCCCAAGCGGCATTATTACAAAGTCAGCTTAATTGCCCCCAACAATCTGGGTCCTCATTTTACCTACCTCGGAAGGATGGAAGGCTGAGTCAACCTTGAGCCTCTTGGGATGCGAACCTGCACTAATTGCAGGCAGCTGGTGTTACTTAAGGAGGCATTAGCCCACTGCTCCACCAAGGAGATAATTTATCAGCAGAGGTATATTTTGAAATATGTTCCTTATCTTGAAATACAAGTTGTTAAGTGCATCTTGAGGCAAAAGATTTTGAGGCAAAAGTTATTTGCAAAAGATTCAGCTCAGTTTGGGTTACATCTGAATTCACAATGGCAGGATTTTGGAAATTCTCCTAGTCTGTACCTCTTTCAAAGAATTGAATGCATACGTAAGAGCAAATGATGTGAAAATAGCAGCTTCATATCTTTAATGGCAAGGGGCTAATTTTGTGAACTCTGGGCCAATCCAAAGATAATTTAAAGATAAAATGTACTGTAAAACTTTTCAATAAAAAAAAGATAATTTAACAGACAATAGTTATCTTCCAAATCTTCAGCAGTTTTACTAATTCTGGATCATTGACAAGAAGATCTATACTACACACATATGTTTATATGTACACATTTAAAAATAATATCCAGGCTATGAAGTATTAAGAGATACTTCAAATTAATATAAAATTCAAGTTTTCATACTGTTCTTTATTCAAATGTATAACTCAGGGGTCCCCAACTCCCGGGCCACAGACCGGTACCGGTCCATAGCCCACTAGGAACAGGGCCACACAGCTGGAGGTAAGCAGTAGGCAAGCGAGTGAAACCAAAACCATTCCCCTCCCAGTCCGTGGAAAAATTGTCTTCCACGAAACCGTCCCTGGTGCCAAAAAGTTGGGGACTATTGCTGGAGCTAACCAGTATGAAAGCTCAAGGAATATTTATATTGCAATATGTATGATTTACATACATTGGGTCAAACAATACCCTGCCATCATATGATCAATATGATTAAACAGTGACACTATCAGATTACAATGGTATCTTAAACAACTGCTCTTTCCTAGGATACAGATAACCATGAATCACAGTATGAAATAGTATAAAATCAAAAGATACATCATTTGAAACGATAGCAAATTCTACATCTAACAAAGACTATAGTAAGAAAACAAATTTGCTAGCCCTGATTTATAAAAAAATATGATGATTTCCAACTTTTCAATATATCAGGGTAGTTGCTAAAGGTGTGTTGCCTCTACTGTTTCACTTAGGGGCACGGGTATAAGATCTGACTGCCTTTATTAGCTCTGCAAAAATGTCACCATATTAAGAGAAGTATCACTGACTCTCAAGGCCACAGTATTTATGTTGTAATCAAAAAGCCCTTTCCCAAGAGAAACAGCACCTTGCAGAAAAAAATGGCAGCTCTCCTTTGCTCCAATTCTGCTCCTACTGGAGCTTTCTTTCCCATAAAGGTAAAGGTAAAGGTTCCCCCGCACATGCGTGCTAGTCGTTTCCGACTCTAGGGGCCGGTGCTCATCTCCGTTTCAAAGCCGAAGAGCCAGCGCTTGTCCGAGGACGTCTCCGTGGTCATGTGGCCAGCATGACTAGATGCCAAAGGCGCACGGAACGCTGTTACCTTCCCACCGTAGTGGTCCCTATTTTTCTACTTGCATTTTTATGTGCTTTCGAACTGCTAGGTTGGCAGAAGCTGGGACGAGTAACAGGCGCTCACTCTGTTACGCGGCACTTGGGATTCGACCCGCCAAACTGCCGACCTTCTGATCGACAAGCCCAGCGTCCTAACCCACTGACCGGGTAAAAAGTGCAGGACTGGTGTTTGAATGGCATATTTTACCGTGCTGCCACTCTGGTCACCAGCAGCCAGTGAACACAAGAGATGGAAAAGACCTAAGGAAAGCGAGAACTGCCTCAGAGATATTTAAAAGAAAAGAAGGATTTCATTAAACTTTCCTAATAAGACAATTTTGATATCTAACACTAACACACATTGAATGTCTTTTTTTTAAAAAAAAAAAACAGGCTTACCAAATAGAAAAATTGTTCAGGTGCTGTACTTTATTAATAAAGTTCTTCCCTTTGAAAAAATTTAACAGACATATATAAACACACACAGTTCACAGCTTAAATAACTGGTAAATTAATCTAACTTGAATTCAGGTTTCTTTGTTTTTCACAGGTTGTACAGCCAGAGACACACTCAACACACAAACAATGCATTTGATACTTTGTTCTAAAAAGATATATTAGATGGACCAAAAAATAGAAGCATGCTCCTACAAAAAAAAAAAAGTAAGAGAAAAATTATTTTAATGAAATGGATCATAAGATTCATTACATTTACGCTGCTACGGCTTGCGTAACAAATTTTCCTCCTCAGTAACGGAGGCCTCCACTGATGCGATGAGGGCTAATGCAGCACTGTTCCTTCAGGCAGAGCCAAGGAAGCACAAATTTTCTTGTGCCCAGAGAAGGAGCTACTGCTTGTGACTATCCCTCACTTCAGCGTTTGGAAGGTAGAAGATGCAGGAGACGCTCTCCTACACAATACGGGCCTTCTCATATTTGTCTGGCAGTGTGGAAAGGAAGCACAGGAAAAATGTCAGAAAGAGCTGTGTGCAGATCCACCCACAGGACTGATTTCTAAAACAATTAACTGTGGTAAGAGTTGTCCCACTACACTAGCAATATTTAGAGTATGAAAAACATCGACACATTTCAGCTGGAAAAGGATTCTGTCAGGATTTAACCCATCCTTTACTGAGGGGGGGGGACATTTCATTTCAAGTACTGAGTTGAACTTTTGAGAGACGTTCTAAGCAGCATACAGCTCAAAATACAAATGATTGGGCTACCCTCTGTCCTCTTCATCAGCTTGGGAAATACAAAACAGCCTGGGGATTCCTCTGGGGAGTCAGATTGTTTGGGGGCGGGGGGCCACGCAAGATGGAGGACACCTGCACTTCTGTTCTGCTCCTCCAGCTTTTGACAGATTGATCATGCCCACTGGAAGAGCAGAGGGAGGGAACTGTTGTCAGGATGAGACCATTTATGCCAAGAATCATATCCACTGGTAAAATAATGTGGGTATTTCACATTTATATGAAACCTAACTATATGGTAGGGACAGTTATATAATTTCTGCAGTGAACGTATGGCAAATAAGAAATGAGCCAAATAGAAACTTGCTTTAAAACCTATTAACAGTGGACATTGATAACATTCTTTTCGTTGTTTGTAATACAGCATGATGGAGATCCTTACTTCTGATTCAAATTCTCCTTCTGGATCAAATAATTTTTCACCTAGAAATTTAGCATCCTCACCTCATGAGCACAGAAGGTCACCAGTAGTGTTTTATGAGCTTTCCTGTTAAAAAGAAAGGGAAGAAAGAAAACAAATCATAATGTGATACAGGGAAAAAAAACAACACCCTTCCATTCTCCAAATACATGTTAAGTTGCCACTGGCTTTAACTCTCAATTTAATCATAAAAAAGGAGACAATTTGATTCTGACTAGCGTTTTAAACATCTGTTCAAATTTTCAAAATAATCTTCCTATATGTCATCATGAGCCATTTGCCTGGCATTTTTCAAAATAAATAGCTGAGGCAGTTTTTTCTGGAAAATCCTTCCACTCAATAGCTACAAGTACATTTCTTAAACACTGTCCTGAACATCAGGCAAGTGATTCACTGGATTTATGTAGTTAATGCTGCCCAGGAAATCTCTGTGGCTACACTCCCATTACTCAGGGATGTAATTTCCAAATATGATGCTACAATATGGGTATACAGTATCTAAGTGAGATGGATGTTGCTACTGCCAATTTTATTTATTTATTTATTTATTTATTTATTTGTTTTTATAAACCGCCCTTCTCCCGAGGGACTCGGGGCGGTGTACAGAATAAGGTAGGTATACAGAATGAACAATAGTGAAAAAAACAATAGTAAAAAACAAACTGGGACCCCAATTTTAGCGGCGAAAGAGATAAAGAAATAATTGTATAGTTTTCTTATGCCCCGGTGGCATGAAATTGTGGATCTTTTCAACATGGAGACTTCATTTTTCAAAGTATATTCTAGCCCCAGAGCAAGTGCCCATGTTTTGGGAACTACGTCTGCTGGAGAGCAACCCGCCCAGTCGGGAGGAGGCCTCAAGCAGGGAATTACTTTGGACTTGTTACGTAAAGACAAGAGGGCAAGGTCTGACCTGCCTGAATGTCTTTCAGCCTTATCTAGTCTTTCCCAGGCAAAAGCTGGAATAAGCATAGAACAATAAAGTAAATAGGTTGAACTCTACACATGAGGTCTGGTTGTGCATCAGCTTGACAATACACCGTCTGTTCTTTTATCCATGGAATTAACTATATACAAATGAAACCCCTACATACAGCATATCTTTCTGATATGGTATTAGCCCACAGGTGGTCTTCAGTTAACAACAGGAATTGGGACAGGGATTTCTATAACTAGCTGATGCACTCATAAAGTGTGATGTGTGACATCGTTTAATGACAGCAATCCTGGCTCCCGCTGTTAATAATAATAATAATAATAATAATAATAATAATAATAATAATAATAATAATAATAACAACAACAACAACAACAACAACAACTATTATTATTATTATTATTATTATTATTATTATTATTATTATTATTATTATTATTATTATTATTATTATTATTATTATATTTATATACCGCCCTTCTCCCGAAGGACTCAGGGCGGTGAACAGGGCAAGCATAAAAAATACAGAGTTACAAAAGTTAAAAAAGGATTAAATATATGCCCACTAAAAACAGTAAATACAAATATTAAAATAACAATAAGCAAGTCCCAGGTGGATTGCAAGCAGGACAGCAGACAGGTAAGGCATACTGCAACATGTGGGTCAAGCACAGCAGGTCCAAGGCGGGGGGGAGGGAAGGGTGTGTGTGTGTGTGTGTGTGTGTGTGTGTGTGAGGCCTCCAAGCGCAGGTTGAGCGAGGCTGCGCCAGAGGGTGACTGCTGCTAGGTGAGAAAGGATGCGAGTGACTTACCACATTAACTTGTGAGCCTCCCTGCCAACATCCCCATTGATTTTGCTTGATGAAAGCCAGCAGGGAGAGTCAACAAATGGTTTTCTGACTGCAGGATGCTGCAACCATTTAAGTGAGACCCGGTTGCCAAATGCCCAGATTACAATCACGTGATTGCAGGTGCTGGGGCAGCCAGAATTCTGAGGACTGGTAGTTAACTGCCACTCATCAGCACCATAGTAACTCACATCAGTTGTTGAATGAGTGGTTGTTAAATGAGGACTAAACATAGTTCATCATTTTATTCCCTACCAATATCCCTCATACTGTAATATACAACAGAAGAAGATGCTGCATAACAGAGAAAAAAAACCTCAACCACCCTTGATTGAGTTGTTGATGTTGTCTTTAAAAGGATGATACAAGACAATGGAATGTTAAGAACAATATCCTTGTTCTTGTGATATTGTCTGCCGCATATTTATTGCTGTTTTTAATCTAGATTGTTTATTTTTTTGTTTTCCTTTTATGTCGTGAGTTGCCCAGTTGATTGAAATTGGGCAGTGTTTAACTTGAAATAATACAGGAAAAGTATGTCTGATTATAAAAAAAAGCAATAAATCAAGGTAATCTGCAAAGGGACATGATGTTTTCTGATAATGCAAAGACAGGACAAAAAAAATATAGTACTTACATTCAGACATGATCAAACACGCATTTTGTCAAGAATGCAAAGAAGAATGGAAAGAGGACAGGGAGGATAAAAATGGGAGCAGGGGGTTTGGGAATAAAAGCTGATGGACCCAGATAAATTCCAGATGGCGCTTGGACCGATTCCCACCTCCCTCTCCCACAACCTGGTCGAGTCCTTAGTTAATGCCTGGCAACAGGCTGCTTCGGAGGCTCTCGACCACGTTGTCCCTTTGCGGCCTCTGACCCGGCGCAAGTCCCGACGCGCTCCTTGGTTCTCCAAGGACCTGCGGGAGATGAAACGCCAGAGAAGGGGCCTAGAGAGCATTTGGAGAACCAGTCGGTCTGAGTCTGACCGAACACAGTTAAGATCCTTTTCTAGATTTTATCTTGTGGCAATGAGGGTGGCAAAGCGCGCCTACTTCACCACCCTCATTGCGTCCGCAGATAACCGCCCGGCCACCCTATTTAGAGTGGCCCGCTCCCTTTTAAATCAACAGACGGGAGAGGACCCCCTACATGGACGGGCTGAGGAATTTAGTAAATATCTGGTGGACAAAATTGCTCAGATTCGGGCTGGTCTGGACTCTGACTGGGCAGTATCTGACGAGAGGAAAACGATGAATTTGGCCGAGAACATTTGGGAAGAGTTCGATCCTGTGACTCCGGATGAAGTGGACAAGATCATGGGGAAACTAAGTGCCGCCACATGTTTATTGGACCCGTGTCCCTCCTGGCTAGTCTATGCATCTCGGGAGGTTACACGAGGCTGGCTCCTAGCAGTTATCAATGCCTCACTGAGTGAGGGGTACTTCCCTGCCGCCTTGAAAGAGGCGGTGGTAAGGCCCCTCCTCAAGAAACCGGCATTGGACCCAGCTGTTTTAAACAACTTCCGTCCTGTCTCCAACCTTCGCTTCCTTGCGAAGGTCGTTGAGAGCGTGGTGGCACGACAGCTCCCTTTGAACCTGGAGGAAGCTAAATATCTAGATCCGTACCAATCGGGTTTCAGACCCGGGCATAGCACGGAGACGGCATTGGTCGCACTGGTGAATGATCTCTGGCGGGCCCGAGATAGAGGTTATTCCTCTGTCCTGGTCCTATTAGATCTCTCAGCGGCTTTTGATACCATCGACCACGGTATCTTACTGCGTCGTCTTGAGGGGCTGGGAGTGGGAGGCACCGTTCTGCGGTGGTTCTCCTCCTACCTCTCGGACCGTTCGCAGACGGTGTTGGCAGGAGGGCAGAGGTCAAGCCCTAGGCCTCTTAGCTGTGGAGTGCCTCAGGGATCGGTGCTCTCATCCCTCCTGTTCAACATCTATATGAAGCCGCTGGGAGAGATCATCCGTGGCTTCGGGGTGAAATATCATCAATATGCTGATGATACCCAGCTATTCATCTCCACCCCGAACCAACCCAGTGATGCCCTCGATGTGATGTCCCGTTGCCTGGAAGCGGTACAGACTTGGATGGGAGAAAACAGGCTTCGACTCAACCCGGCCAAGACTGAGTGGCTGTACATACCGTCATCTCATTTAGTCCAAGAGGTTCCATCGTTGACTATAGGAGAAGAGATGTTGCCTCCCATTGATGGAGCACGCAATCTGGGCGTCCTCCTAGATTCACGTCTCAGTTTTGAAGATCATATTGGAGTCGTGGCTAGGGGGGCATTTGCACAGATTCGCCTTATATACCAATTGCGCCCCTTTTTGGACCGAGATGCCCTACGTACAGTCACCCACGCACTCGTTACCTCCCGTATAGATTACTGTAATGCTCTCTACATGGGGCTGCCCTTGAAGACCACCCGGAGGCTTCAGCTGGTGCAGAATGCAGCTGCACGGGTTGTGATGGGAGCACCCCGATACTCCCATATTACACCCCTCCTGCGTGAGCTACATTGGCTACCAGTTGCCCTCCGGGTGAGATTTAAGGTGCTGGTACTTACCTTTAAAGCCCTACATGGCTTAGGCCCGGGATACTTGCAGGACCATCTGCTGCCGGGAACAAATTCCCATCGTCCAGTACGCTCACACAGAGAAGGCCTCCTCAGGGTACCGTCAGCTAGGCAATGTCGGCTGGCGACCCCCAGGGGGAGGGCCTTCTCTGTGGGAGCGCCAGCCCTATGGAATCAGCTCCCCCCTGAGCTTCGGATGGCCCAAAATCTCCAATCCTTTCGCCGCGGCCTCAAAACTCTCCTTTTTCCACCAGGCTGACCTGGACTGACAGGCATTTTAATTAATTATACTTAGAATTTTTAATTTATTTTTAGTTTATAATTTTAATTTATTGCACAGATGTTTTTAATTTTATTTTTATCTTGATTTCTGTACTTATTATATGTTTTGTTGTTAGCCGCCCTGAGTCCTTCGGGAGATAGGGCGGGATATAAATCCCATCAATAAATAAATAAATAAAATAAATAAATAAGCATTGAGGAAGACAACAAAAGAAGACAGATCAACTTTGATGCCTGAATAGCACCCACTGAACTTTATAATGAGTAAATGATTTGTATTATAAAAGTAATCCAGGGTATAGGAATAATGGCAGTAAAAGAAAACCAAGAACATTCAGCATGGATTTGAAAGCAAAGGAAAGCAATAAGTTTGGGAAAAAATTAGCAGGAAGTCTAATCTTCCTAAGATTATACATGTGTATTAATCTTCCTAAGATTCTAGTATTACTGTTCTTAAGACTAATCTTCCTAAGATTCCTAAGCTAAGACTATCTTTTGAACCACGTGCCTTCCTGTGTGAGAGCACAGAATTCTAGAGCTGGAATGGCCCATGGGGTTATGTAGTTCAACCCGCAATGTGTGGAAAACCATTTAACCCATCCATGAGAGAGTACTATCTAAAACAGAGTCATCACACTGCCGGCCTCTGGGCCGGACACATCATGCGGAAGCCACGCCCACCCCAATGCTGGCAATGGTAAAACCGTCACGTGACGTCGCGAGTTTGACATGTCTGATCTAAAATATTCTTTAAAATCTCCAGAGATAGCGCCTACACAATCTTTATAGACTATTCCATTATTGTACAGATCTTGCTCTCAGAATTTTTTCCTTATGTTGAAATGAAATCTAGATAGTTGCAACTTATACTCGTTATTTCTAGTGCTACTCTATATGGCAATGGAAAAATAGTTCATGCCCTCTTCCCTGTAGTTTCTACGTGTACCTGTATATGGCTCATGTGCCTATATATGGCTTACTGAATATCCCAAATTCTTCAGTATGTCTGAATAGGGCACATTCTCAACTCCTTGTACCATCTTTGTTGCCATCCTCTAAACCAGGGGTGTCAAACTGCCGACCCGCGGGCCGGAGCGTCACGGAGAAACCGCGCCCATCCCATTGCCGGCAATGGGAAAAAGTTCCGATACGTCATGCGATGTCATGTGACGTCGTAAGTTTGACATGTCTGCTCTAAACCACCTCTTGCATGGGCAAATGCGCAGTTTGTTAACTGCACATGAGGTATCTCAGGGTGGGGAAGGCCATGGAGGGCCTAGTGATGAAACGTCAGAGCCTTTTCCAAGCTGCTGCTGCCTGGTTCTGAGGCCAGGGGGCACTTTCACGTGCCTCCGAAGGCTGGATCCAGGCGTCAGAGGCCTTTTCCAGGCCGCTGCCGCTGGGACCTGAGGGCAGGGAATGCTTCCACATGCCTCCAGAGGCCCGTTTCCGGGCGGAAACAGCCTGGAAAAGGCCTCCGACACCTGGATTGGGCCTCCGGAGGCACGTAGAAGCCTTCCCCAGCCTCACTTCCAGGTGGCTGCGGCCTAGATAAGGCTTCCAACACCCTGATCGGGCCTCCAAAGGGCAGAAGAAGTGTTCCCCGGCCTCAGATCCCAGCGGCAGTGGCCTGGAAAAAGCCTCTGAAGCCTGGATCCAGCCTCCGGAGGCATGTGGAAGCATCCCTTGGTTTTGGTTCTGTTCTCTGTTGCAGAGAACAGAGGCCTAAAGTACCATGAGATCAGGTGAAATCAGTAGCGTGAGATCTCACACCACTGATCTCACATGATCTTGCGTTACTTTAGGCCTTCATTCCCTGTGAATGCACCAAAGGCCTGGAGCAGCCAAGAAAGCGAAGAATCTCGATCTTTGCAGGCTGAGTATTGAAGGCCCAGTGCCTAGAGAGACCGGGAGGGGGGGAAGGGAAGGAATAACCAGGGTGAATGTTTCAATGCCACTGCGGTCGTTCATTTAGGATGAATGACTGCCGTGGTGCGGAGGCTCTTATTGCATAACTTCAAACATTCAGTAAGGGAACGTTCGCAACTTGGGGATTACCTGTATTCAACTGAAAATGAGGAGCCCTAAATCATACATAGTATTTCAGGTATTGTCTCGCTAATGCCAAGTAGAGAGGAATAATGACTTTGTGTGTCCTTGATATGTTTCCTCGGTATAGCCCAGAATAACCAGAGGGTGAATGTTGCAATGCCACTGCGGTCGTTCATTTAGGATGAATGACTGCCGTGGTGCGGCAACATTCATAATTTCGGGACTTGCTCATAAACACTAGGAGGTTCTTATTGCATAACTTCAAATGTTCACTAAGGGAACATTCACAACTTGGGGATTACCTGTATTCAACTGAAAATGAGGAGCCCTAAATCATACATAGTATTTCAGGTGTTGTCTCGCTAATGCCAAGTAGAGAGGAATAATGACTTTGGGTGTCCTTGATATGTTTCTTCGGTATAGGCCAGAACTGCATTAAACCTACTAATAACTGTCTTACCCTGCTGACTCTTATTCAACTTGTTGTCAATGTAGCAGTTTTTAACTCTCACAATACTCAATCAGCAGAAAGGTATTGCCGACTGAGAATTAAAGGACCCTAACTAGCTCATTTGGACAGCATATGGCTAGAAAAGGCTATGCGAAACACTCTTTTAACAGTTTATTGATATTGTTGATAAAACCTAAACGTAACAGAATTCTATGAATGGAATCCAGAAAGGTTAGATTGAAAGCAAGGTGATGAAGAGGGATTATAATAGGAAGACAGAAGTAAGAATCAAGAGGAAAGGAACTTGAAGCATTTAGACTGCCTATGGCCCTGTGAGCAAATTACTCGGAGAAGAATAATGTTAGTTTGAGGTAGAGAGCAGAAGGAAGTGACTGTGGCTGACAACTTCATTTTTTGTTATTACTTCAATTTTTGTTACTACCAAAACAAGTTTCTCCAGTATGAAAGAGGAGGGAGGAAATGTCCTTTTTAGACAGTGATGAGAAAAAAATCTGTAAGCACTTAAGAACTATCTGCATTTCTGACAGACCTTCACCTAAATCCTATAAAAATATAAGAGTTAATGGTTAAACAAGCAACACATGAAAACGGTGTACTACTTTACATCTATATTGAATGCAATCAACATTTACTGACTACCTTTGTTGGAAAAGTGTGCGAAGCCTTAGAAATAAATTAGC
Source organism: Vipera berus (assembly GCF_964194415.1). Taxonomy (NCBI): domain Eukaryota; kingdom Metazoa; phylum Chordata; class Lepidosauria; order Squamata; family Viperidae; genus Vipera; species Vipera berus. The sequence goes on along the minus strand of NC_138204.1, from coordinate 122,660,123 downwards.
TTTCTTAAGGGATAATTTGAATCAGACATTCCAGTCAATAAGACCTACTCTCAGTTTGAGAGAGGGCCTTCCCGATAAAAACAAACACACCCATGCACAAGTTGTCCCCATTAGAATCTACCGTATTCTTCACAACACAGGTCAATGGAAGTGAACTGGAAGAACTCTCTTCAGACTTTAGAAAAATGGTTATCGATACTCATAAGGTTTAAAACAGACAAAAAACCATTGCCAAAACTTTGGCTTCAGTCAACTCAGTTAAGCAGGCAGTCTACAAAATGGAGAAAGTGCAATTTCATTCCTACTTTTGTAGAGTGGCTATTCAACAAAAATCACTCCAGGAGAAAGGCATATCGTATTCCTCTATAAGCTACTCTTGCGTTCATCAATCTAGTGCAGACATGTCAAACACAAGGCCTGGGGGCCGGATGCAGCCCACGAAGTGGTTTCATGTGGCCCGCGAAGCCATCCTGGAAACAGTAAGGGAACGGCCCCCACTGCCTTGGTCCTGGCCCAAAGATCCTCCTTCTGCCAGAGACCCTCAGATCTGTCCCACTCCTGCCCAGGCCCCCATAGGCACCCTTGATGCGAACGATGTAGAGCTGGCCATGCCCACCCAGTAGGCCATATGCACTCTAGCCACGCCCACCCAGTAGGCCACACCCACCCTGGCCATACCCACCTGGCCCCTGAGGGCAACCACAATGCTGATGCGGCCTTCAATGAAATTGAGTTTGACACCCCTTACACTAGATTCTAGTGTAAGGAAAACACTGAACAAGAGTAGTGTTGTACATAGGAGGAAAACCTCTGTCCCCCCAAAAAGGATACTGCCATTTATCTCAAGCTTGCCAAGACTATCTGGCTGATCCAGCAGGCTACTGGAATTGTTTTGTGGACGGATCTGGCAAAAATGAAACTTTCTGACATGAATGTGGATTCTTACAGTTTGCAGAATGAAAAACACTGCATCCTCAGGATCTGGATGGTTTGCAATCATTGAGGGAACAATGGATTCCAATAAAGGAGAATATTTCTAGCTCAGGTTGAAATGAATCCCTCAAAATGGATTACGGATCGTATCAGCAAATTCTAGAGCAGAGTATCAAGCCTGGGAATTCAAGCTTAAATGAACGTGGGCCATGAAACACAAAGGTAAATCAAAAAGAGAGCTGTGCTGAAGAACAAGAAGTTTCTCACTTTGAAATGCTGAGTCAAACCTATCATCCTTCAACTCAACTTAAATGTGCCATGGCTTGACGTGAGTAGTTCACACGAGAGAATTGTCACATATCACTGAGTAGAAGCTGTTCTGAAAAGAGGAATAAACCAAATTAGCTCCAAGACAATATGCAGGACTGATCACCAGGTAGAGGAAACATCTGGATAAAGTCGTTGTCTCTAAAGGAATTGCACCAGTTATCAAATCTACAAAGTCCAAATACTTTTACCAACAAAGGATGTTGGATCAATATATTCCATAAAGAACTGACACTATACACTTAACTGCAGCCTAAATGAAGATGTAGCTGCTTCTACAACTGCAAGTATAAATTATTTATGGTAAAATTAGTCTGCAAGGTCACATTATTTACAAACTGGAGACTCCTAAATATGGCTAATATTCACTGATTATTTTCACACAAACTTTCACATCCAAATCCTTTTCTCACTACTTCTGCCATCCTTATGGATAATACGTATAAGGTATTCAAAACTGAAAGAGGAAATATCCAGAGAAGTAACAAAAGTCCCTTTCTAATATGGTTTTACTCAACACAGCTTCTGCTTATACATACATAGTTGGCCAAACCAGGGTTGCTGTTAGTTCCAAGCATAGAAAATACTAGAGCGGCAGGCTCAACACCAATTTCTCTCAAGGCGGTTCATAAGTATACAGGTTTCTGTATCAGGTTATTTAGGCATAAAGGATCCTATATTATTGTCAAGAATACTAACCCCTCACCTTTATCTACATAATCAATAGATAAACCCACTTGCATCGGTCTGAAACTCATGGGTTAAATAATTCTGTTAAAAGGTCCTTTCCAAGGATCATCTCTTAATCTTCATTTCTCTTCATTTCTCTAAAGGAAAGGGAAACATTTTTGGTTCATAGAATGTTGGATGATGGAGCATGCATGCATATCAATCATATGTTTAAACTTCATATATGCATGTGTGCACATAGGTTCACACATACAGAAGTAAGTTTTCTCCATTATCATATTGTTAATTACTTACGACTGAAGAGCCACACTTCCTGTTTACCTGCCTGCTTTTGACACATCACAGTTACTGCTGCTGCTAATTTTTGAAAAGTCCAGAATCTATGAAGTTCAGCGACTGTGTAGACTGCTCAGAACAGAACCTAAAATATCAAATGTTTTGACTTCTGTCCCGAGAGGACACAACAATTACTAGTCTTGCTGGAAGGGACTGATTTCCTGAAGAATGCTGCTTCTTGTAAGGCTCAACCACTAGATAGCCTGCTCAGGGGTCAGAGTACTGGAGCTCTGACCTCTGCATTTGGAAGGCTCTGTGGATTTCCAGGCACTGAAGAAGAAGGCCTTTTGTTTAAGATGTATATGTCTGTCTATCTTAGGCTCACAATATAATCAATAACTATAAAATAGTCATAAAACAGTAAACAAAAACTCTGTGAATTATCCCCTTGGGATGGCCTACAGCAAACACCCTTCATTCCATATTTTCTATCTATTCAGTCCTGTCCTACTTCAACAAAGAGCCAGGTCTTATTGGCCTTCCGAAAGGCTTAAAAAGGTTGGTGGCCTGCTGAATTGCTGGGGACAATTGTGGGAGGTATTAAACTATGTAGGAGCACCCACAAAAAGGCACACTTCCAGGTCCCACTAGGTAGCAGAAGAAATGTGGAGCATGCCCATCCTATGTGATCTAATGGGATGAGCAGCTATTTTTATGGAAAGGCAGTCCTCCAAATATCTAAGTCCTGTGCTATGTAAGGCTTTACAGGTGATAACTAGCACCTTGAGTTGCACTTGGAAGGAAACTAGGAGCCAGTGCAGCTTGCGCAATAAAGATCTAACATGGGTAAACCTATGAGCACTGAATACTGTGTGCAACGCTGTATTTTGGAACTAGTTGTAGCTTCTGAGTGTCTTCAAGGATAGCCATGTCTTCAAGAACATTACTGCATTGCAATAATCCAAACGGGAAGAGACTAAGGCAAGAATGATGTGAGCAAGGCCTCCCAGTCCAGGAAAGGGTGCAACTGGTACCCAAGATGCATCTGCTCATAGCAAGCAGGAGCTCTGAGTCTAGGACAGGGGTGTCAAATTGCCAGCCCGCGGGCCGGATGCATCATAGCGAAACCCCTCCCACCCTATTGCCAGCAATGGCAACAAAAGTCGTGATACGTCACAATACATCACGTTAGACATCCCTGGTCTAGGAGGACCCTCAAATTGTGTACCAACTCAGTCTGGGGGACTGCAACCCCATCCAAAGTCAAAGATGACAAGTCAGCAGACCATCATGATAAGCTCAAATTCAGGAGAGGAGACTGGAGGAGGAGCCAGCTCCATTGCTACTGGACAAATTGACTGACAATGAGAAGCCAACTCCAGAGTTATCAGACTACTGTATGAATAGGCGGATGAGGTAATCAGCAGGCACAGCTGCCACCGCTCTCCGAAGAGGAAGAGGCTGAGCTGCCACTAACCCCACCCCCCAAGGGCTCCTCATTCAGAGAAGTGTGGAGAGCAAAGGCTACAGGGCTGCTTGCAAGGAAGGAGCCTTGCCCTTCCAAACAAGCAACACCTGGTCTGTTTTTAGAGACCAACCCTCTCTTGTTGACAACAACCATCCATTAACTCCTACTCCATGCATCTTGACTCCTGATCTGTGAACCTCACAATCTTGATTCTAAGCACTCTTCAGGCCTCTGCTTTGAATTGGAACTTTTAAGGCAAGCTCGCTAAACTTCGGGGAAATTGTTACTTTACTTTACATGTGGTGTTCACACTCACATTTCGTCTCGCCAAATCATTTAGCAAATCTTGCAACTACCTCCCCATTTGCTTGAGTGTGCTTGGCCTGGGACAGGGCAAAATGCTGGGGGGGGGGCAAAAACTCAGCCATTCTGTATTACAAGGATTGAGCTGAAATTGCCTTATCCCCATTCAAACTCTTACAGCTTCACCCACCTACCCCCGGCACTTGGATGACCCCAATCAGCAGCAACCGGAGACTAGAGCCAAGATTCTGAAACCAGGTTCTGGGGCTAAGCACAGGGGGCCAGAACATGATGCTAGTATTAAAAACCAGGGCTGCCTTCCCCAAGAGTGGCCTGCCCTGTACCTTCCCATGCCCATCACCTCTATAACGCCCTTCCTGCAATCTCTCCTCTCTGTCTGGCTCCCTTCCACCCTTAAATCTCCAACAACCTTAAGAATCTAGAGAGACAGGCTCTGCTCATGTTCTGGCACTTCTGTACACTCTACCTGAGCTGGGCCCCCACCCAAACTTCCCTTCCAAATTCTTGAACCCCAAACATTCTCTTTTACTCTCATAGCCCAACCACCCCTTACCCAGAGAGTGGAGAACTCACTTCCCCCTCCAAGGGACCGGGTGGCAGCACTCCCAGCCCGCCCTTCTCTCATATGGAGGGGAACTCAGATACACCCAGCCTGTGCAACAACTATCAAACTGTATAAAACTCCTGAGCCATACAATGTCCTAAATCCAGGCGCCGGAAGCTTCAGTCCCAAATCTTTCCAGACAGGCAAAATGGCTGCTTTATCATGGGGCCACTTAAAACAGTAGCTGCAAGACACAACAGAGCTTCCCCACAGGCTTGCAATCTTACTCTTGCTCCCCTCTGCCACAAAACCCCCCGGACATCTGAGCCCTCCACTCCACTGGAGACCCCAACAACCAGGATCCCATCGCCACCAACACTTCCTCGACCTCTGCCAGCTTAGTCTCTCTTATGGTTTCTATGGTGGCAGACCCAAGGAAGACAGGAGCTAAATCCTCCATGAGTCCATTCCTCACTGCTTATCAGCTGAAGTAATGGCAGTTGATACACAGCACCACTGAGCTTTGCTGCCTGCTTCTCACTTACTTGGCAGCCTCTGAAATATGAGAGGCCATTACCCACTTTATCCACTCGGCTACCTCTAGTTAACTGGTGCCAACATTGCTGGCTGCCTACCAAAACAGCCAGGACCACTAAACACCTCCACACACCATCCACAATATCCTCAAAGTTCTCAACCAAATGAGCCTACCAAATAGGCACCCATCTCAGTCTCATGATGGGGGAAAAATGGTAGAGTTGCAATACTGGCAATTCCAGAAAGGACAAACAATTGAGGAGGAACTAAGGAGATTGAAGATACCTATGCTAAAGCCCGAAGCTGTATATTCCACTTTCCATCAGTTTTATGATATTATGCATGGCAATGGCTACCATAATGTCATATCACACAAACTCTTCACCAATTCATGCTGCCCTTACAAAATGTCATTTGGACACTAATAATAAACAAATAATTGATTTTCACTCATATGATTAGTATAATTTTTTTTCAGAGGAAAAATTGGTGAATTGAATTTGCAAAGCTTACTAGACATAAAAGAACTCCAGTAGAAAAACAAACATTCATTCCTATCCTCTGTGAAGGAGGTTCCCCAATCTTTTGGGCACCAGGGACCGGTTCTGTGGAGAAAGGTTTTTCTGAGGACCAGAGAGTGCGTAGTTTGGTGTACTGCCTGCATCCCATGGATGGGACTTTGCTTGTTTGTGGGCATGCCGCGGCCCAATACCGGTCCACAGACAGGGGTTGGGACCACATCCCCTCAAATCACGGGAGCAGAATAAAGTAAAATAAAGTGCAGTCTTCAGAGGAATAAAATTCCCCTTATCTGCCTTAAATCTATAACTGTAACAATAAATATAAAATTTATTTAAAATGTTTTTATATTTATCAACAATTTAATTTTTGTTGTTACTTATAAATAAATTTTATTAACAAAGAGCCCTAGATAAAATTCAGTTGCTGGATTTCTCTATAGAAAGTCTGTGTCAGAATTCATTCTAATTCATTTCATTTCTTTTCTTGAGGAAGGGGGGGTGGAGGCTCTGTGGGATGACCTTTTGCTTTGCTACAATGTATCCTCTCCGCTCTTTCTATATGCTCGCTCTTTGAACTGTTTCTCCCTTGATGCCAACCTGGGGTGAGAAAGGAATGTGCCTCCAGCCATTTGGCTTATCTCTTGCAGTGGAAGAGAAAGGTGCGAAGACCCAACAAGGTCTTCACAGCTCCGTTATCAGCTCCGTTCCCACAGCGGACTTAATACCTAGAGATTGGCTCGTTTGAACTGACCGGATGAACTGTTGGGGTGGGGTTTGCTTGGGACTCCTTTAACCTATTGATCTGAGCGGAAAACCCTCAGATCCTGCCTTCTATGCGTGCTGTCAGCTTCTCCTAATAAAAGTTCCTTTTGGAATGAACTGTTCCAAGAGTCCTGCTTTCTTGGGATGAGGTTTTGAAGCAGGTCCTTACAGTCTGTGCACATTAGGCTTTGTTAATGCTAGAACTGCCTATTTCAGTGTTACAGATTTGCAAGGATATTATGCCCTCAGCAGTTCTTTTTGAATATTTTAGGGGTACTCCTATGAATCTTCAGTTATATCCATGTGGTGATGGTTGAATAGAAACTCTAGACTGTATATCATTATACTGTTCTTTGTATAAGGATTCTAGACAGACTCTTATATATCCTGCCTGGAAGAAATTTCCAGGTTGGGAATGTAATATCTATTTAATGCTACTACTCTCAGACTAGGACTTGAAAATAACTTCTCAAGTCACCCAGTTCTGTGTTATCTTTTGTACGATATTCTATACCACTACTTCAGATTGGAATTTTATAATAGAATTTTATAAGAGCTATCTTCTTAATTATTTTTAAGACTCTTATTATACCTACAGTCCTTCCTTTACACATATATACATATAAGAATGTACTACTACTCTTATACCATATTTTGTCTGTACCTGGCCTTAGGGCTGTAATAAATTTGAATTAAATTTTATTAACTGTTCTTTAAGAATTGTGCATGTGAATGTGCATATATAATGGATTTCCCTTGGCACCCTATAGAAGCAAAATTTGGATCAAGAAGGTATAACAGAAAGAGTACTGATGCTTTGGAAAAGAATCTTGAGAACGCCATGGGTAGCCAAGGAAACAAATCAATCCAGAGTTCTTGCCCAAGACCCACATTTTTTTGAATTTTGGACACATCATGTGAAGACCCAATTCTCTTGAGAAGTTTGTAATGCAGAGAAAGGTGGAAGGAAACAGAAGAAGAAAAAAATGATCAGCACCAAATTTGATTACAGTGGTCCTGGGTACATTATTGAAAGATCTGAAGACCAGAGTGGGGAACCAATCATTCTGGAGGTCTATCTCTGTGGTCACTAGAGGTGATACAGTTTTGATGATACTTACGTCAATCCTCTTCTATCAGAGCAGTCTGTATTCTGATATTTGGAGACTTTTACTTCAACATGTTCTTTTTTCTTTACTATGTCACTGAATTTGAACCATTCTTTCCCCTTATTCGTTCCAAGCTTACTCTCTTACAGAAGGATTTAAAATGAAGAGACATCAAGTTACCGTCGCCCAGCATGCTTGTTTTAAATAGCTTCATGTTGGGAAGTGAGAGAGCAAAAGCAATTTTCAAAATGAAAACATGGAAAGCTGTTTGACTAAATGACTTTCTTTCAGAATTTTATGAAACCGACATTGAACTCAGTGAGGAAAATTGCGCAAAATTTTCTGTGAGTCAGAACCTTACCCCTGATGCACCAAAAATAGTCTCAGGACTTACAGAAAATTCACCTTGAAGTAATTGTCAAATTGCTCCATCATGTGGACAAATATTACTCAGCCCACACATTTGCTAATTAATTCCTTCTCAAGGTTAAAATAAATTGTTCCAGCAATCCAGTGACACAATTAGACGACAGCTTTGCCAGGCAAGCAGTGTCACCTGTATTGATCTTAGTGATGCTTAGATGGATTTTTTTTTATCACATCAATCAGCCTTTAAAGCACCGACTTGCTCTTCTTGGGAAATGAAGAGAGTAGATTAGCAGTTGTACAATATTTTGTGTGTTCATAATATTTCAGATATGTTATAGGTATGGCAATTTTATACACCATGGCACCATAGGCACAATTTCCTTTAATGTGATATTATAATGTGCTGTGAGGTTTGAACAGGAAAATTGTGAATAACACTTGTCCTTGAATCAGAAAGTTAATTCTGGTTTGAGGGCAGGTACTAATCACAACTTATCAAGTTGGACATCTTGGCAAACAATGAATGGTTCATGTTTAACTAAAAGCCAAAAGGGAAGCCATGCTCAAGACAAGGGTTCCCAAAGTTGGTTGAGGTTCTATTTTTAAACTATTGTCTGAATGATATATCCTTAGTCAATCTTTCACTCCTCGACAGTAAAACAGCACCATTGCTATCCACATGTTGCAAAGAGAGGTGGAGAAATCTAGTGATTTCATCACAAACTAAGAGCTGAGCCAGCAGTCTTTCCAAATTATAGCCTGTCTCTTTTAATCACTGCCTTGGGCTAAGTGCCATGATTTATGCAAACATTAGCATTCATCTAAATCAAGTTGCAATTGGTCTCAGCGCACAAGGAAATATAAAGCACCTACAGCAAAACAATTGTTTAGTATGACAAAATACCGTATATACTTGAGTATAAGCCGACTCGAGTATAAGCCGAGACCCCCAATTTCACCCCCAAAAACTGGAAAAAGTTATTGACTCGAGTATAAGCCGATCCGCCGTTCTGCAAGCCTCTGCCACCAGCAGAGGCTCGATCCGCCATTTTGCAAGCCTGAATACACAGGAATACCCTGTGTGGCCGCGGCTCTCGGGGAAGCCCTGGCTGTCCGCTTCCTCGCTCCACGCTGCCATTCGGGGCCCGCGCGTTCCCCGGGCAAATCGCGGCGCCCAGCAGGCGAGGAAACACGCCCGCTCCAGTCGCCCCCCCTTCCCTCAGGAGACGCGAAGCAAGTGACCGCCCGGAGCTTACCGAGGACTTGCGCGCGGCCGAGGCTTCGGTGCTTCCAGGATCGCGCGCACCTCCCCAAACCTCCCCAAACGTCGGCAGGTCTCCGTTCCTCCTGCCGACCTTTGGGGAGGTTTGGGCGCCTCCCCAAACCTCCCCAAACCTCGGCAGGTCTCCGTTCCTCCTGCCGACCTTTGGGGAGGTTTGGGCGCCTCCCCAAACCTCCCCAAACCTCGGCAGGTCTCCGTTCCTCCTGCCGACCTTTGGGGAGGTTTGGGCGCCTCCCCAAACCTCCCCAAACCTCGGCAGGTCTCCGTTCCTCCTGCCGACCTTTGGGGAGGTTTGGGCGCCTCCCCAAACCTCCCCAAACCTCGGCAGGTCTCCGTTCCTCCTGCCGACCTTTGGGGAGGTTTGGGCGCCTCCCCAAACCTCCCCAAACCTCGGCAGGTCTCCGTTCCTCCTGCCGACCTTTGGGGAGGTTTGGGCGCCTCCCCAAACCTCGGCAGGTCTCCGTTCCTCCTGCCGACCTTTGGGGAGGTTTGGGCGCCTCCCCAAACCTCCCCAAACCTCGGCAGGTCTCCGTTCCTCCTGCCGACCTTTGGGGAGGTTTGGGCGCCTCCCCAAACCTCCCCAAACCTCGGCAGGTCTCCGTTCCTCCTGCCGACCTTTGGGGAGGTTTGGGCGCCTCCCCAAACCTCGGCAGGTCTCCGTTCCTCCTGCCGACCTTTGGGGAGGTTTGGGCGCCTCCCCAAACCTCCCCAAACCTCGGCAGGTCTCCGTTCCTCCTGCCGACCTTTGGGGAGGTTTGGGCGCCTCCCCAAACCTCCCCAAACCTCGGCAGGTCTCCGTTCCTCCTGCCGACCTTTGGGGAGGTTTGGGCGCCTCCCCAAACCTCCCCAAACCTCTGCAGGTCTCCGTTCCTGCGCACAGACCTGCCGACCTTTGGGGAGGTTTGGGCGCCTCCCCAAACCTCCCCAAACCTCTGCAGGTCTCCGTTCCTCCTGCCGACCTTTGGGGAGGTTTGGGCGCCTCCCCAAACCTCCCCAAACCTCGGCAGGACTCCGTTCCTCCTGCCGACCTTTGGGGAGGTTTGGGCGCCTCCCCAAACCTCGGCAGGTCTCCGTTCCTCCGCGCAGACCTGCCGACCTTTGGGGAGGTTTGGGCGCCTCCCCAAACCTCGGCAGGTCTCCGTTCCTCCTGCCGACCTTTGGGGAGGTTTGGGCGCCTCCCCAAACCTCCCCAAACCTCGGCAGATCTCCGTTCCTCCTGCCGACCTTTGGGGAGGTTTGGGCGCCTCCCCAAACCTCGGCAGGTCTCTGTTCCTCCGCGCAGACCTGCCGACCTTTGGGGAGGTTTGGGCGCCTCCCCAAACCTCCCCAAACCTCGGCAGGTCTCCGTTCCTCCGCGCAGACCTGCCGACGTTTGGGGAGGCGCCCAAACCTCCCCAAAGGTCGGCAGGAGGAACGGAGACCTGCCGAGGTTTGGGGAGGTTTGGGGAGGCGCCCAAACCTCCCCAAAGGTCGGCAGGAAGAACGGAGACCTGCCGAGGTTTGGGGAGGTTTGGGGAGGCGCCCAAACCTCCCCAAAGGTCGGCAGGTCTGCACGGAGGAACGGAGACCTGCCGAGGTTTGGGGAGGTTTGGGGAGGCGCCCAAACCTCCCCAAACAGGAACGGAGACCTGCCGAGGTTTGGGGAGGTTTGGGGAGGCGCCCAAACCTCCCCAAACGTTGGCAGGTCTGCGCGGAGGAACGGAGACCTGCCGAGGTTTGGGGAGGTTTGGGGAGGCGCCCAAACCTCCCCAAACAGGAACGGAGACCTGCCGAGGTTTGGGGAGGTTTGGGGAGGCGCCCAAACCTCCCCAAACCTCGGCAGGTCTGTGTGGAGGAACGGAGACCTGCCGAGGTTTGGGGAGGCGCCCAAACCTCCCCAAAGGTCGGCAGGAAGAACGGAGACCTGCCGAGGTTTGGGGAGGTTTGGGTAGGCGCCCAAACCTCCCCAAACGTCGGCAGGTCTGCGCGGAGGAACGGAGACCTGCCGAGGTTTGGGGAGGCGCCCAAACCTCCCCAAACAGGAACGGAGACCTGCCGAGGTTTGGGGAGGTTTGGGGAGGCGCCCAAACCTCCCCAAACGTCGGCAGGTCTGCGCGGAGGAACGGAGACCTGCCGAGGTTTGGGGAGGCGCCCAAACCTCCCCAAACAGGAACGGAGACCTGCCGAGGTTTGGGGAGGTTTGGGGAGGCGCCCAAACCTCCCCAAACGTCGGCAGGTCTGCGCGGAGGAACGGAGACCTGCCGAGGTTTGGGGAGGCGCCCAAACCTCCCCAAAGGTCGGCAGGAAGAACGGAGACCTGCCGAGGTTTGGGGAGGTTTGGGGAGGTGCCCAAACCTCCCCAAAGGTCGGCAGGTCTGCGCGGAGGAACGGAGACCTGCCGAGGTTTGGGGAGGTTTGGGGAGGCGCCCAAACCTCCCCAAACAGGAACGGAGACCTGCCGAGGTTTGGGGAGGTTTGGGGAGGCGCCCAAACCTCCCCAAACGTCGGCAGGTCTGCGCGGAGGAACGGAGACCTGCCAAGGTTTGGGGAGGTTTGGGGTGGCGTCCAAACCTCCCCAAACAGGAACGGAGACCTGCCGAGGTTTGGGGAGGTTTGGGGAGGCGCCCAAACCTCCCCAAACGTCGGCAGGTCTGCGCGGAGGAACGGAGACCTGCCGAGGTTTGGGGAGGTGCCCAAACCTCCCCAAAGGTTGGCAGGAGGAACGGAGACCTGCCGAGGTTTGGGGAGGTTTGGGGAGGCGCCCAAACCTCCCCAAACGTCGGCAGGTCTGCGCGGAGGAACGGAGACCTGCCGAGGTTTGGGGAGGTTTGGGGAGGCGCCCAAACCTCCCCAAAGGTCGGCAGGAGGAACGGAGACCTGCCGAGGTTTGGGGAGGTTTGGGGAGGCGCCCAAACCTCCCCAAAGGTCGGCAGGAGGAACGGAGACCTGCCGAGGTTTGGGGAGGTTTGGGGAGGCGCCCAAACCTCCCCAAAGGTCGGCAGGAAGAACGGAGACCTGCCGAGGTTTGGGGAGGCGCCCAAACCTCCCCAAACGTCGGCAGGTCTGCGCGGAGGAACGGAGACCTGCCGAGGTTTGGGGAGGTTTGGGGAGGCGCCCAAACCTCCCCAAACAGGAACGGAGACCTGCCGAGGTTTGGGGACGTTTGGGGAGGCGCCCAAACCTCCCCAAACGTCGGCAGGTCTGTGCGGAGGAACGGAGACCTGCCGAGGTTTGGGGAGGTGCCCAAACCTCCCCAAACGTCGGCAGGAGGAACGGAGACCTGCCGAAGTTTGGGGAGGTTTGGGGAGGCGCCCAAACCTCCCCAAACGTCGGCAGGTCTGCGCGGAGGAACGGAGACCTGCCGAGGTTTGGGGAGGTTTGGGGAGGCGCCCAAACCTCCCCAAAGGTCGGCAGGAGGAACGGAGACCTGCCGAGGTTTGGGGAGGCGCCCAAACCTCCCCAAAGGTCGGCAGGAGGAACGGAGACCTGCCGAGGTTTGGGGAGGTTTGGGGAGGCGCCCAAACCTCCCCAAAGGTCGGCAGGAGGAACGGAGACCTGCCGAGGTTTGGGGAGGTTTGGGGAGGCGCCCAAACCTCCCCAAAGGTCGGCAGGAGGAACGGAGACCTGCCGAGGTTTGGGGAGGTTTGGGGAGGCGCCCAAACCTCCCCAAAGGTCGGCAGGAGGAACGGAGACCTGCCGAGGTTTGGGGAGGTTTGGGGAGGCGCCCAAACCTCCCCAAACGTCGGCAGGTCTGCGCGGAGGAACGGAGACCTGCTGAGGTTTGGGGAGGCGCCCAAACCTCCCCAAACGTCGGCAGGTCTCCGTTCCTCCGCGCCCTGCCTGCCTGCTTCTTTCCGCTGCGGAAAGAAGCAGGCAGGCAAGGCGCGGAGGTCCGGAGACCTGCCGACGTTTGGGGAGGTTTGGGGAGGTGCGCGCGCACCTCCCCAAACCTCCCCAAACTTCGGCAGGTCTCCGGATGGCGGTGGCTTGGGAGAGGTGCGCGCGATCCCGGAAGCACCAAAGCCTCGGCCGCGCACAAGTCCTCGGTAAGTTTTTTGTTGAATGGAGTATAAGCCGAAGTGGAATTTTTCAGCCCAAAAAGTGGGCTGAAAAATTCGGCTTATACTCAAGTATATACGGTAATAAAAGTGACCACCTATAATAATGTGATCAATTTTCATTCACAAACATTTATTCTTTTCCCTTTTATAAGATCCAACACACTTTCAATCATCCAACCCTTTTAAGAATAAGGATTTAAAAGCAATCTGATATTAGCCAGATCTCTCTCTCTCCCTCCCTCTTAATTATTACTTCTCCGGATGTTTTAGTTTTATGAACAAAAAAGCAACTGCTCAAACTGCAAAATATTTTTTAACCTTCCTGTGAAACAAATCCATTCTGAATGAAGTTAATTCTCCAGAAGGAGCAGTAAATAGCTTCAGCATAGTTCTGACCTCAATTTTTTTTTCTGGTTTTCCAGATTGGATCAATGGCCACAAACATCTTTTTATCAGCTTTGGCTGATACCTATTGTTGATTTCTGAAAATAAAGTAACTTTAAACTATTATTTCATCTATCGCTAAATTCCAAGCTATAATGTCTTAAGAATATTTTATGTTTTAAGAGGTTTTTGTTAATCCTAACCCTAGCATTTCAGCTGATACAAAATTTGGCAAAAGATTGGGCTCAAGAAGAAAGCAGAGAAAATTCCACACCTGTACTTAAACCACTACATTGGTTGCTACTTCACTTCTGGGCAAAATACAAATCACTAAGCATCCTTTGCTTATTGATATCATCTAAGGAATTTCTCCTACAGTTACAATGAGCTCATCTAAGGGCTACCCAGGATCAAGTCTTCTGTATTGCTGTCCAAACTCTGAAAGTAGTTCCCCACAGAAGTTAACATTTTTATCACCTTAAAAAAACTTTAAATGCATAAATAGGCTTCTGGCTATTTATTTTAATTATTTTACTTGCTTTTATTGCTTTTAACCCTTTTAAACTGTTTTGATGTTTTTATTCAAAGCTGCCTAGACCTTAATATCTGCAGCATGCTAAGTTGAATATAAATAAAATATTCCACAAAGGATCAAAAAATAAAGTTTTAATTATAGCAGATTTTGTTTGTTTACAGTACTTGTAAGATGCTCTAATAAACAGTACATAGCGGTTAAACAAGGAATAATATTTCAAGGTAGAAAAAAATTCTACTTCATATTAGTGATTTTTTTCCCCTCAGGTTGGGCCATGTACAACTTCAAGAGAGAAAGGGAGAAAAAGGGAAGCAAATGACCATTTTTCCAAGTGTTAAGTGTAATCTCATTTTGTAAGATTCTTCCTAAACTACTGACATATCATCCTTTGATTAGTCCTGCTTCCTTCCTCATTTTTTATGATATGCTATATTCGATCCCGTACTAGAACATGCAGTTGCTTTTCAAATTACAACAAAATTTCAAGATACATGCCTTCACTAATTATGCATAAAGGTAAAGGTAAAGGTTCCCCCGCACATGCGTGCTAGTCGTTTCTGACTCTAGGGGCCGGTGCTCATCTCCGTTTCAAAGCCGAAGAGCCAGAGTTTGTCCGAGGACGTCTCCGTGGTCATGTGGCCGGCATGACTAGACGCCAAAGGCGCACGGAACGCCGTTACCTTCCCACCGTAGTGGTCCCTTGTTGAGAGTGTGGTGGCGCATCAGCTCCCTCTGGTCCTGGATGAAGCGGATTATCTAGACCCGTACCAATCGGGTTTCAGGCCCGGGTACAGCACGGAGACGGCATTGGTCGCTCTGGTGAATGATCTCTGGAGGGCTCGGGACAGGGGATATTCCTCTGTCCTAGTCCTATTAGACCTCTCAGCGGCTTTCGATACCATCGACCATGGTATCTTGCTGCGGCGTCTCAGGGGATTGGGAGTGGGAGGCACGGTTTTGCAGTGGTTCTCCTCCTATCTCCTGGGACGTTCGCAGTCGGTGTTGACAGGGGGGCAGAGGTCGACCTCGAGGTCTCTCGTTTGTGGAGTTCCTCAGGGGTCGGTCCTCTCGCCTCTCCTGTTCAACATCTATATGAAACCGCTGGGTGAGATCATTCGTGGCTTTGGAGTTGGGTATCATCAGTACGCTGATGATACCCAGCTTTTCATTTCGACCCCAAACCACCCCAGTGATGCCCTCGACGTGATGTCCCGTTGCCTGGAGGCGGTTTGGGTCTGGATGGGGAGGAACAGACTTCAACTCAACCCCGACAAGACTGAGTGGCTTTGCATACCGGCATACCGGGTTATTCAGGATATTCCATCTCTCTCTATGGGGGGTGAACTATTACCCCCCGTAGATAGGGCTCGCAACTTGGGAGTCCTCCTAGATTCACGGCTCACTCTGGAAGACCACATAGTGGCTGTGACTAGGGGGGCCTTCGCCCAGGTTCACCTGGTGCGCCAGTTACGGCCCTATCTAGACCGGGATGACTTATGTACGGTCACTCACGCGCTTGTGACCTCTCGTCTAGACTACTGCAACGCTCTCTACATGGGGCTGCCCTTGAGGACCACTCGGAGGCTCCAACTGGTACAGAATGCAGCCGCAAGAGTTGTGTTGGGAGTCTCCCGATACTCCCATGTTACACCTCTGCTCCGTGAGCTGCATTGGTTGCCAGTTGTCTTCCGGGTGAGATTCAAGGTACTGGTAATGATGTTTAAGGCCCTACATGGCATGGGTCCGGAGTACCTTAGGGAACACCTGCTGCCGGCATCAACTTCCCTCCGCCCTGTGCGTTTCCACAGAGAGGGCCTCCTCAGGGTGCCACCGATCAGAGAATGTTGATTGGTGGCCCCCAGGGGGAGGTCCTTCTCTGTGGGCGCCCCGGAGCTATGGAATCGGTTACCGGTTGAGCTCCGGATGGCGCCCGACCTTCGCTCCTTCCGCCGCGATCTAAAGACATTCTTATTTGAACAAGCCGGCCTGGCCTGATGGGGGATGGGGGGGGTTTACTGTTATTTTAATATCTGTATTTACTGTTTTTAGTTGGGCATATATTTAATCCCTGTTAACTTTTGTATCTCTGTATTTTTTATGCTTGCCCTGTTCACCGCCCTGAGTCCTCCGGGAGAAGGGCGGTATATAAATAAAATTATTATTATTATTATTATTATTATTATTATTATTATTATTATTATTATTATTATTATTATTATTATTATTATTATTATTATTATTATTATTATTTTTCTACTTGCATTTTTACGTGCTTTCGAACTGCTAGGTTGGCAGAAGCTGGGACGAGTATCAGGCGCTCACTCTGTTATGCGGCACTCGGGATTCGACCCGCCAAACTGCCGACCTTCTGATCGACAAGCTCAGCGTCCTAACCCACTGAGCCACCGCGTCCCAATAATTATGCCTAATTTCAGTTAAAAGTAATATACTTTTCCTTCCTTCCTCCCTCCCTTCCTCCTTCCCTCTGCTAGCTTCCAGGTAAATTACATTCCATTATGCTTTCCATTATGATTTTTTCCTAAGAAATAAAGCTCCTTTAACAGATTTAGATCTGGACCTAGGTCCTATTTGGTAGATTTTAATTTATATATTGTACGAAAAATTGGCACATGCCAAATCACACAGAATGTCACTAAACGTTTACAATCAAGTGAAGAAACACAGCCTGAATATATAAGGTTTTTTTTTTTAAAAAAAAAATGTTGCTTAAATGTCTCTCAGTGATTAAGAAGCTGGAATACATATTCCCATTTGTTTTGGGAATAAAGGAAATTTCCAATTATTTATCAAAGAAGATATAACTGCCCCAGGCACCGGGGGGGGGGGGGGAGGAAGGGGAAGGGGAGGGGAAGTGAAAAAAACACTAAAAGTGGAAAGGGAGAGATGAAACTATACAAAGGAAATAAAACTGGGCTATATGAAATGAAGCGGAAGCAGCTTTAAATATGGAGAAAGTACATATTTATAGGATTGAAAAGAAAATAATAAAATAATTTACCGTATTTTTCGGACCATAAGACGCACCCAGTTTTTAGAGCAGGAAAACAAGAAAAAAAAATTCTTTCTCCTTCTCTCTCTCTCTCCCTCTTTCTCTCTCTCTCTCTTTCTCTCCCTCCCTCTCCCATTGTCCCTTCCTTCCTTCCTTCCTTCCTTCCTTCCTTCCCTCCCTCTTTGTCCTTCCCTCTCTGCATTAGAGCAGTACCCGCGGAGGCGGCCCTGCAGCCCGGCTTTCTCTTGCAGAAAGCAAGCTGAAACGGAGTGAGGGAGATTGCCAGAAATGCGAATCGGCCGATCTCGCGCTCCTGCAAACTCCCTCGCTCAGTTTCAGCTTCCCTTGCTAAAAGAGAAAGCAGGCTGAAACGAGGCAGATTGCAGCAGCGCGAGATCAGCCGATTCGCATTCCTGGCAATCTGCCTCACTCCGTTTCAGCCTGCTTTCTCTTGTAGCAAGGGAAGCTGAAACCGAGCGAGGGAGAGTGCAGGAGCGTGAGATCGGCGTTTCTCAGCACGTGCCGATTCGTGCTCCTGGCAATCTCCCTTGCTTTCCACTTGCGGAGGTTGGGGCTGGCCATACGGATCACCTTCGGACCATAAGACGCACCCTCGTTTTTCCCCCCACTTTTGGGGGAAAAAAGTGTGTCTTATGGTCCGAAAAATACGGTACCCAAGACTTAAAATGGCAGGAAATGGATCTTTCCAAGAAGAGCAGAGGCAGAAACTCCGTACCTGAAGGTGTTTTGAGAAGTTACGGTTCCCTTTCAGAAGAAACATCCCCTTCAGCCCCACTGCTTGCACTTGGATCATTTTTACTTCTAGGAAGATTTCGTTCTCTGCTTGATTCAGAAGGGACCTTCATTCTGGTTTTCTCTTTCCTCTGCTGTTGTTTCTCAAGCTTTGCTAACTGTTGCAAAGGAAAGATGGAAAAGCACATTTGTGAATGGAGATAAACGGAAGCAGTGCAACAGCACAGACAATGTCTTAAGTTTTCGAAACACTATGTTAGCCTTTTGCAGCAAAACAAGATAAAAAGTAAAGAACAGGAAGTTTTTGTAAGATTACACCAATGCTCTTCATCAGATGTATGGGGATTTAGATCTCAAGAGAGGAACATTTTATAAGCACAAGCTTGTGGGACTGGGGGAACATGGCAGAACGTTTATGAAAAAGGCTAAAGGCAGAGAGCTAATAAATATTTTGGAGGCTGGAGATAGTAACCATTCTTACTTCTAAGGGAAGTGCCTGTGTCTACTGCAACCTATTTTATTGCAATAAAAACACCAATAAATCAATGAGCTTATTGTCCTGAAAAAAAAATGCAATTTGATAGGATAAAGTGAGGGAGGAGGAAATCATAGAGAGAAAGGGCAGGGCAGTACTGCATAAAACAGCAGTTAGACACGATGCAGACATTCTTGCAGGGAATAGTTAACATATCTTGTTTGATAAATTCCATCAGAAAGGCTATTGAAATTCTTCTAACAACTTTCACCTCTGTTGTTTCTGGGACTTTTCTCACATATCGCCACTCTGGGGTCAGAGAAAGAATGTCCGTGAAATTAGTATGCTTTCCAAGAATGTTTAGGAATTGCCATTTTATTTCAATTGAGTCCACTGATCCTGTTGCACAACGACTGGCTATTTTGCTCAGCTTAGAGCACCGTGAGGAATTGATAACAGATCTCATTTGCCGTTGATAGTGAGCAAATATATGTACCTTGATTTGGTAGGTGATGTTTATTAGACCTTGAAATGGTGTGAGCAGACAAAATATATAGTGAAAATAAGTGAAGATTTGCCACCAAAATCTT
The DNA here is from genome assembly GCF_964194415.1 of Vipera berus. Lineage (NCBI taxonomy): Eukaryota > Metazoa > Chordata > Lepidosauria > Squamata > Viperidae > Vipera > Vipera berus. Next base: position 122,641,194 of record NC_138204.1, on the reverse strand, counting down.
TTTAAAAGGATTGGCCAAGATGATCTATAAATCACCAAAGATATGTTTGACAGCACTGCATAAAACACTGTAAATTGATCGTTTCCATATCTCTCAGAAATATTATGCACTCTAATTTTTTTTGTTAGGAAACACAAGCAACCACATACTTCTGGGATTCTGCTAAAATATAAAAATCAAATCAATTCTAATAATAATAAAGATTGCCTGCTATATCAGTTATAACAGTAATAGTAATAATATGGAAAAAAGAAACCAGAATAATGACCAGACTAGCTAAACTTTAAACTGAACCAATTTTTTTTTAATCCCATTTATATCCCGCCAATCTCCGAAGACTCAGGGCGGCTTACAATTTAAGCACAAACCAATGTGCTTAGCAATAGCCTTCATTCTATGTATATGCCTGCTTATTAGGGCTTTCGCCCCCCCCCCAGCAGCATTATTACAAAGTCAGCTTATTGCCCCCAACAATCTGGGTCCTCATTTTACCTACCTCGGAAGGAAGGAAGGCAGAGTCAACCTTGAGCCTGGTGGGATGCGAACCTGCAATAATTGCAGGCAGCTGGTGTTACTTAAGGAGGCATTAGCCCACTGCTCCACCAAGGCTAAGTTCCACACATTTAAAACACTCCAGTAAAAAATTTAAATAAACCGACAGGAAGCTAATATTACTCAGAACTCCTGCCCTGTCAAAAAAATATGCAAGTGACAGATGTTCACTTAATGATTTCCCATAATTAAGATCATCCTGTAATGAAAATCTTTAAATAGAATCCTGCCAATGTATACTCATCATTACAAGACTGTTATTACAACTTATTTACGTGTGTGTGTGTGTCTCTGTGTGTGTGTGTCTGTGTGTCTGTGTCTGTGTGTGTGTGAACATTTCCAGAACAGACTCCTTGGCAATTCTACTTTGTCACAGCATATCTCGAAATGTCAGTCTGTAATAGCACAGCCTTGTTTCCAACAGGCAATACAAATATATGGGATTTGTACAATAGTTATACTGCAGAATAGGCATTGAATATTAAAATGATTTTTTCCAGTAATAGTATTAAAAGAGTATCTTTCTAGTAAGTGTAGTAATTTTCTTGAAGTGTTACAGCTCCTCATATATCACTGATGTGATTTCTCCAACTCTTTACAGTTCCTAGGTACCAAGCCCTAGCCAAAAGACTAGAGGATGATTTATTATTATTTTCTTTCAAAGCACTTATTTAGAAACAAGCTTGAGAAGAAGCAAACAACTTGAGGCTATTATTTTCTTTCAATGTTTTTATTTAGAAAGAAATTAATTAAGTAACAATAGCAAGCATGTTGGAAGGTTTCTTTATGGGAATAAACTGCTCCTAGAAAGTGTAGACAGGGTAAATGTAAAATTCCAGTATTTGCTTATTTATAATTCAACCATATCAAATATGGGTTTCAATGGATTCAGTAGACTAGAGCAGTCTGAAATGCAACCCAAGCTGAAAATCTTGTACAGATTTTATGGTTAGGACTTCAGATGCATAGGAAAGTGCTGACACCATTTCATATTAGGGAAAAGAACAGCAATCAGGAACAACGTATTTGGGTTGTGATATTACATTTTCTTTCAAAACACAACAAACCAGAATGTAAGAATCACATCTAATTAAAGGTATTTTTGCAGCAGCTAATTCATGCAGAATAACCAATGCAGTTATAGTATAAAGTGGTAAGTTTTGATTATCTATTTTTAATACTTTGATCAGATTTTTGTATTTGATATGTATTAATATGCACAGAGCTGAAACTTTAAAACACTAGTATAAGCCTAATTTAGCACAAGCAGATGTCAGTAAACCACTACTAACCACCTATCTGAGAAATGATATGTCTCAGTTAATACTATATTCTTACATGACTCTGTGGTATCTAAAATTAATACATGCGATAGCAGTGCAATTCACTGAAAATGTTGCTCTGTTAACTATTTGAGCAAAAAGAGCCACTCATAAGACAAATAAGGGCCAGATCAGTGAAAGACTTGAAAGATAGCACAGAAGCAAACAGTAAATCCCTGATGGAAATAACTGTTCACAGAACATAGAATATGATATATTCTATAATACAATGTAATAAGGCACGCATACCACAAATCTACTGGATCCATTACATATCAGGTCTAGCATTTCCCATTAGCTTAAATTAAATAGGAATGACTTCCTCTTTTTCATTCAGACTTCTGTCAGCATTCATTTTTCTAGTTATCCTCTCTTATAACACAGTGTTCGTAAAGTGCATTGAGATTATTGACAGATATATAAAACTATTAAACACTCTAAGTATCCTAACTCATAAACATAAAAATAAACTCATGATTTTGTAACAGTGCTATGGCAACATATAAAACTGCAGCTGAAAAGAAGCAACAGCAATAAAGATCCAAAAATATCACAGCCCTAATTTATCATTCTTCCATGGATGTTGTTGCAGTGATATTTTCATAACACGTTTTTAATACTCTCAAAGAGAATCCTCATGTTTTAAAATAATTATTGTCCAGAAGAGGATTAGCTATTCTCAGGTCAGAATAAAAAGATGAGGCCTGCAGAACATAGTAAGGCTTTTCAAATCAACATACGTACTATCTCAAAATAGGTAGGTAAAGAAAACCACTACTATAACATACTTGTTTAGAGTCAACAGGGGCTGCAGGAGACTCCAGTTCAATGGTCACAGGTCCATCATTCTGAATATGTACCTGCATGTATTCGCCAAATTTGCCATCTGAAAAATTATAGAGTTGGATGGCAAAAAGAGAAAGGGTACTTATCCATAAACAATATTTAATTCTTTTGTTAAAGTCATAATATCTCTATCATTCATTCAAACCAAAAACATAATGAGCAGCATTAAATCTTGACTTTTAAAATACTTTTATTAAAAAAAAAGAATTATAATTCAAGCGTAATAAATTATGAAGTAAGTATAGCGATTTCTATAGGAATCTAGCTTACTGCCTGAGAAAGATTTCAATTCATCAGTTAATTTTTGCCTTACCTTTAATTAATTCTGGCTTGTACGATTTGCGAAGGTGCTCTAAAAAACTGTTGTAGAAAGATTCTGCTTGGTCAGAAGGCATTGCCATATGATAATCTGGTTTATTTCCTTTCAGGATACATTGAAGAGTAAACTGGCTAACACACAGCACTTCATACTGCTTATCCATCACACTTTTAGACCAGTGTTTCCCACTTTCATCTTCAAACACACGAAGATTTAATATCTTTCGAACCCTGTATGAAAAGTCAGAGGCCTTTATGGAACTGTTCAATATTCTACATATACTGTATATTGTACATTGTTTTCTATAAATATAAAGACCAGAAAATGGGGAGGAAAGATAATATAAAGAGATTTACAGTAGATGTAGATTCCATGCATAACGACTGGTCCATAAATTTAGAAAATATCATTTACTTAAGTAAAACATATTTAAATTACAAAGTGGAAGAAAAGTTAAATACTTATTATTACTTACATGTGCTCCAGCTCTTTCTGCGTGTCTTCCACAGAGATACCCAGCAGCACACAAATGCCACGTCCAATGGAACTTATTTGTTCCTCACCAACTGTAAGGGATATTTTTAAGAAGTTAAATGTATAGAATTCACTTTGTGTCATATCCCTATATGTAAAAATTTCTTATTCATAAACTCGGAAAGCAACTTACTCTATAGAGCTGTATTCTTATTAAGTGTCACAATTCTAATTCCCAGTGGAGATAGGTTTTTTTTTAACAATTTGTTGCAAAATGTAATATGCATAGATCCCGTTTCAAAGAAAAGCAAGAAACATATGCATGCTTTTGGAGTGTAAAATATATGATCTCCTTAGCCCAAGGTTAGTACCAGTATGTAGTGGGTTTGCTGCTTTTTATAGTCCTTCAATCAGTAATTATAACAGGCAAAAACAGAATACATCTCTGAATACAAAATATTTAAAAAATGCTCATACAACCAATTTACGTATCATTTGTTGTTGTCAGCTGCGGAGTTGTGTCCGACTCATCGCGACCCAATGGACAACGTTCCTCCAGGCCTTCCTGTCCTCTACCATCTTCTGGAGTCCATATAAGCTCACGCCTACTGCTTCGGTGACTCCATCCAGCCACCTCATTCTCTGTCATCCCCTTCTTCTATTGCCCTCAATCTTTCCCAGCATTAGGCTCTTCTCCAGTGAGTCCTTCCTTCTCATTAGGTGGCCAAAGTATTTGAGTTTTAGCTTCAGGATCTGGCCTTCTAAGGAGCAGTCAGGGTTGATCTCCTCTAGGAATGACCGGTTTAATCGCCTTGCAGTCCAAGGGACTTGCAGGAGTCTTCTCCAGCCCCATAGTTCAAAGGCCTCAATTCTTTAGCACTCAGCCTTTTTTATGGTCCAGCTTTCACTGCCATACATTGCAACTGGGAAGACCATAGCCTTGACTATATGCACTTTTGTTGTCAGGGTGATGTCTCTGCTTTTTAGTGTGCTGTCTAGATTTGCCATTGCTTTCCTCCCAAGGAGCAAGCGTCTTTTAATTTCTTGGCTACAGTCCCCATCTGCAGTGATCTTGGAGCCCAGGAAAATAAAATCTGTCAGTACCTCCATTTCTTCCCCATCTATTTGCCAGGAATTGAGAGGGCCGGATGCCATGATCTTGGTTTTCTTAATGTTAAGATTCAACCCAAGTTTTGCACACTGTTTCTTCACCCACAACAAGAGGCTCTTTAGTTCTTCTTCACTTTCTGCCATTAGAGTGGTATCATCTGCATATCTTAGGTTGTTGATATTACTTCCAGCAATCTTAATTCCAATTTTTGATTCCTCTAACCCTGCCCTTCTCATGATGTGCTCTGCATATAAGTTAAATAGGCAGGGCGACAGTATACAGCCTTGCCGGACTCCTTTCCCAATTTTGAACCAATCAGTGGTTCCGTGTCCAGTTCTCACTGTTTCTTCGTGGCCCACATATAGGTTTCTCAAGAGACAAATAAGATGGTCTGGTACGCCCATCTCTTTAAGAACTTGCCACAGTTTGTTATGATCCACACAATCAAAGGCTTTAGCATAGTCAATGAAGCAGAAGTAGATGTTTTTCTGGAACTCCCTAGCTTTCTCCATGATCCAGCATATGTTGGCAATTTGATCTCTAGTTCCTCTGCCTCTTCGAAATCCTGCCTGTACTTCTGGTAGTTCTCAATCCACATACTGCTGGAGTCTAGCTTGTAGGATTTTAAGCATAACTTTACTAGCATGAGATATGAGTGCAATGGTTTGAACATTCTTTGGCACTGCCTTTCTTTGGAATTGGAATGTAAACTGATCTTTTCCAATCCTGTGGCCACTGTTGAGTTTTCCAAATTTGCTGGCAAATTGAGTGTAGTACTTTTACTGCATTGTCTTTTAAGATTTTGAATAGCTCAGCTGGAATACTGTCACCTCCACTAGCTTTGTTGTTGCTCAGCTTTTCTAAGGCCCACTTCACTTCACATTCTAGGATGTCTGGCTCAAGGTCAGTGACCACCTCATTGTGATTATCAGGGACATTAAGCTCATTCTTGTATAGTTCTTCTGTGTAATTTTGCCACCTCTTCTTAATCTCTTCTGCCTCTGTTAGGTCCCTGCCATTTTGGTCCTTTATCATGCCCATCATCTCTCCAATTTTCTTTTTTTTTTTTATTGAAAAGTTTTATCATACATTTTATCTTTGCATCTCTCCAATTTTCTTGAAAAGATCTCTGCTCCTCCCTATTCTATTGTTTTCTTTTATTTCTTTGCACTGTTCATTTAAGAAGGCATTCTTATCTCTTCTAGCTATTCTCTGGAATTCTGCATTCAATTGGGCGTATCTTTCTTTTTCTCCCTTGCCTTTCGCTTCCCTCCTTTCCTCAGCTATTTGCAAAGCTTCCTCAGACAGCCATTTTGCTTTCTTGCATTTCTTTTTCTTTGGGATGGTTTTGGTTGCTACCTGTTGTACAATGTTGCGAACCTCTGTCCATAGTTCTTCAGGCACTCTGTTTCAGATCTAATTCCTTAAATCTATTTGTCACCTCTACTGTATATTCAACAGGGATATGATTTAATTCATACCTGAGTGGCCTAGTGCTTTTTCCTACTTTCTTCAGTTTAAGCCTAAACTCTGCAATGAGAAGCTCATGGTCTGAGCCACAGTCAGCTCCTGGTCTTGTTTTTACCGACTGTATAGAGCTTCTCCATCTTTGGATGCAGAGCATATAGTCAATCTGATTTCTGTGTTGACCGTCTGGTGATGTCCATGTGTAGAGCCGTTTCTTGGGTTGTTGAAAAAGAGTGTTTGCTATGACCATCATATTCTCTTGACAAAATTCTATCAGCCTGTGCCCTGCTTCATTTTGTACTCCAAGGCCAAACTTGCCTGTTATTCTGGTTATCTTTTGGCTTCCTACTTTAGCATTCCAATCCCCCATGATGATAAGGACATCATTTTTTGGTGTTAGTTCTATAAGGTGCTGTAGGGCTTCATAGAACCGGTCAATTTCATCCTCTTCAGCACTGGTGGTTGGGGCATAGACTTGGACTACTGTGATATTGAATGGTTTGCCTTGGATTCAAACTGAGATCATTCTGTCATTTTGAGGATTGTATCCCAGTATTGCTTTTCCTACTCTTTTATTGACTATGAAGGCTACTCCATTTCTTCTGAGGGATTCTTGCCTGCAGTAGTATACCTGATGGTCATCTGAATTAAATTCACCCATTCCTGTCCATTTTAGTTCGCTGATACCCAGTGCTTTTTTTGTAAAAGAAAAAGGTGCCGGAACTCACACATGTCATACAACCCGCCTTGCCTACCCTACAAGGTTCCATCCAAAAAAGGTGCTGGAACTCCGTTCTGAGCGTTCTATGAGAAAAAAAGCCCTGCTGATACCTAAGATGTCGATGTTCAGTCTTGTCATGTCTTTTTTGACCACCTCCAGCTTTCCTTGATTCATGGATCTTACATTTCAGGTTCCTATGGAGAAAAAATCTTTACAGCATCGGACTGTCCTTTCACCACCAGACATATCCACAGCTGAGCGTCCTTTCGGCTTTGGCCCAGTCACTTCATTCTTTCTGGCGCTACTAGTACTAGCCTTCTGCTCTTCCCCAGTAGCATATTGGATGCCTTCCGACCTGAGGGGCTCATCTTCCAGCGTCATATCATATTGCCTTTTAGTACTGTCCATAGGGTTTTCATGGCAAAGATACTGGAGTGGGTTGCCATTACCTTCTCCAGTGGATCACGTTTTGTTAGAACTCTCTGCTATGACCTTTCCGTCTTGGGTGGCCCTGCACGGCATAACTCATAGCTTCAAAGAATTACGCAAGCCCCTTCACCACAACAAGGCAGTAATCCATGAAGGGGTTTACGTATCAGGATGATATAAATATTTTAATACCTAAAAGGGATCTTCTTTCAGACAAAGTTCTATCTTATTGGTAAACCTCTTTAATAGGATTTTCACACATATACACTTCTAAACCAGACCACACAAACTAAGATATTTCATATGCTTAGGAACTGCAGTCAATTTAAATAAATCCAGATGTTTTGTTACAGAATTATAAACCATGCAAAATGTAACCAGTCTTGATGTGAGGATAGAAGCTAGCATATTAAAAAGATTTTTAAAAAGGAGTTTTAATCTCCGGCCCCCTGTCTTTTGATAGCCGTAATGGAAGCAGGATATAATTGTTTACACAATTTATACAGTTCATACAGAAAAAATGTTCTACTGTCTTAGCTCTAACACTGCTGCAACGGCAGAGTTGTTGTTGAAAGACATTTTCAAATATCCATCCTTTAACACTACAGCATCGACCCTAGGATGTAAGAGGAACCCACACTGTTTTGATAACATTCAAGATAGCCAGATTGTAACCAATCTTTCCCTCCATTAGTAGGGAATAAATGGGGTGGGGGGACGGGGAGTTCTGCAAGCTGGAATCTTACATTTGCTATTTAATAACTTTTTCCAGTTACTTTATTTGCTCCCTTTGAATCAAAAGAGGTCAACAAATTCCAAAGTAAATCTCAAAATTTAAGTCATTTAGGAAAGTTTCACTCATCCGTATCTGGAATTATCAGCCAAAATTAATGGGTGTTAAGCTGGAAAAGGGGTTTTTTTTTGCTTTTTTAATGTCTATGTGTTTATCAGTGGCTGATTTATTCCAGGAATTCTCTAGCTGTACAGTATATAAATTATTCAGCTGAATAATTTAGTGTCCTCCATCTTCAATCATTATCTAATCTTCCCCAAGACTTTTATCTAAGGGATTTTTTTTAATTGGGGTACCCTATGGAAGTAATGCACTTCACAGTCAGAGAGGAACTAGAGACAGGATTGATAAACCATCCACGTATAGAACAGCTAAGATAACAGGGAGAAATGACAGATGTGTAACAGCATCAACAAGAGAATTTATAACAGTCAAAGCATCACAATATAATTCATGTCTCACCTCTATCTCTGTCAAAATAAATTCTGTAAGATGCTGTTGCTGAAAGGATCTAATCCTTCATTGGAGATTGTCATGCAATTCCCCATATAGGAAATAAGTATCTATCTATGGAGGTAGGGCTACCTCTCACATTTGTTGTGTCAGACACAGCAAGGACACCTTGTGAATCGGTGCTCCCATAACAATGTTAATGGTGAAAACAACGAGAGTGATTCTGTAACGTGGTTAATGGATAATGCTTTAAGAAATTCATAGGTCCAACTCAAGTGTTGGCTATTATCTTCAAAACCCTTTATGGTGTGAGTCTAGGGTAGGGGTAGGCAACCTCAGCTCTTTTATGACTCATGGACTTCAACTCCCAGAATTCCTGAGTCAGCTATGTTGACTCAGGAATTCTGGGAGTTGAAGTCCATGAGTCATAAAAGAGCCGAGGTTGCCTACCCCTGGTCTAGGGCATGGGTAGGCAACCTTGGCTCTTTTATGAGTCGTGGACTTCAACACCCAGAATTCCTGAACCAGCATGGCTCAGGTTGGAAACCTCTCCTTTTCTGCTCAGCATAGCTGGCTCAGGAATTCTGGGAGTTGAAGTCCATGAGTCATAAAAGAGCCAAGGTTGCTTACCCCTGGTCTAGGGTATCAAAGGATGCATGTTGCCCAAAAGGGACACTAACCGTTGTGGAAGGGGCCTGCTGTAGACCTCTCCACTGCTAAGGAATTCTGACTGGTGGGATCAAGAAGAGGCTTTTCCGCTGTGGCCCCACCCTGTGAAACGTTCTACCACCAGAAGTGAGAATTGCTTCTACCCTTTTTTGCCTTCCAGAAAGGTATCAAAACCTGGTTTTGCCAATTGGCTTGGGGCTCCGAGGAGGGGGCACTCACCAATGAAGTGGGCTGACAGGGTAAAAAGGTCTTATCCCTGTGATGTCAGTCTCCTTGCTTCTAGCTTTATACATAGCATTTCAAATTTTAATTGTTTGTATATTTATCTTTTTTTATCTTTTCACTGACTGTAAGCTGCCCACAGTTGCCTTATAGGTGGACAGGGCAGCATATAATTCTATTTATTTAACATGATTAAATTTATATGCTGCCACTCTCACCGATAAGGCTATTTATATTTATTAAATATAAATTTTAAAAAATATTTTTAAAAAAAAGCACTTCTTTAAAACTTAGCTGCTGTAACCAATCCACTCAAAGGAGACTTTACAGGTAGTCCTTGACTTACGACCACAAGTGAGACAGAAATCTTGACTGCGGAGCAAAGCAGTTAAGCAAGACATCATGTGGCTGCTTCACTCAATGACCACAATCCTGGCCCTCCAAGCTGCAGTTGTTAAACTGATCTCACAGGTCAGCAATCTCCAACCTTTCCAGCTTGGCAGCCCAGCCTGCCACTCAAGCACCCTTTTGATCGCACAAGTGGAACTTTGTGCACGAGGGCAAGGGCCCAGCACTTGCATAAGTGGAGCACGGTGGGTGCATGCATGCATGCACTTGTCCATCGTTTGCACAGCCTGGTTTTGAACAGGCTGCTGTCCGCTAGTGGGCCATAGCCTGGGGATTGGGGACCCCTGTCCCAGGTGATTAAGTAGATAGAGTCTCAAGTAATGAGCATGGGATGCAGGGGTGGTGGTGGGGGAACGGTTCCGCTCTGGAGCTGGAATTCTCCCTGCTGAAATTCAAGCAGGATTTTCAGTCCCTGAGCAAAGAGATGCTTGTGGACAGCCCATTCCAGGCTTCCCAGAGCCTCCAGCATCTGTCCGAAGACCCCAATGCTCATCATCTTACCACACTGCTTTTCTGCTCTCTGCTTGGATTTCAGCTCTCTTTTGCCTCTGGTGTACACAGGCTGAAAGAGTTACCTGCCGAAGTAATTCAGCTCCCCTCTGTGCATGGAAAGGGCCTCCTCAGGCAAGGTGCAGGAACAGAGCTCAAATCCTGAGATCCGAGCTCTGTTTCTGCAACCTACCGAAGGACTTCAGCTCCTCTCCGTGTGCAGGAGGGACACTCTCCAGTGTAGTGCAGAAAAGCAGCTCAAATCTTCAGGATTTCAGCTCCTTTTCTGCACCCCACTGAAAGAACTAGAGCTGCCCTAGGCAAGTAGCTATTTTAGCCAATCCCCCAAAATGAGAGAGCGTCCTCTTAGCAGGCGGCGGCAGCAGCAGCTTGCAACCTTCCCTCTGGCTTCCCCGTTGATTTTTTGGGGGAAGCTGGCAGAGAAGATTACAGAAGGTGGTCACATGATTGGGGGCACATGACGACCAGTTATAAGTGCAGACAGGTTGCCAAACACCCAAATCGCAATCAGGGGATTGTGGCCATGGCGATGCAGCATTTTGTGAAGTGTTTTACAGGACTTGTATTTGTAAGTAATTTTACACTATTTTCAGGCAGTTGTTAATTTTGGACCATCATTAAACAATTGTAAGTCAAGGACTTACTTACAGACCTTCCCAATCACTGTCATGGCAGGGTGCCCATTCATGTAAATTTACAGTAGTGGATATAGCCAATCATAAAAATAAAGATCTAGTAAAATTACACTGGCAAATACAGTAGCGTCCAAAATTGTGGAAACCTTTTGGGAAAAGTATATTTTTGAGGTCTGATGGCTAATAACACCACTTTTTTTGGAGTAGTACCATAACATTATATATCAATGGAAAGATAATTTAATCAAGAAAGTAATGCAACAAAGTTTGTTCAATTATCTGTACTGTATTCTATGAAAAGTTATAGCCATACAACCAGAAAAAGGAAGCCCAACTTGCTTAGGTTGATATCAGGTAGCTTTCCTTCATCTGACTGTAGCCAATAAGCATGAGTGTTTACAGAGCCAATCAGGTGTCATCTTGTTTTGGGAATGAGCCAATCAGATCACAGTAGGATTCAGTTACTGATGTCATGTATTGAAGCTGAAAGGAGGACATTTGTCAGTGTGTTATGTGATCGCTATCAAGTTGGTTGGGGTTTTCTTTTGTGTTCTCTCATTTAGTGAGCTTGTAAAACGTAATAAAATTAAAGTAATGGTGCAAAGAGTTGACTGGTTGCCCAGAAAGCAATGTAAAATAGTATTATTAAGTGAACAAGCCTACAGTTATAAAGAAATTAGAAGAAAAATTGGTGGAAACTTAACCAAAGGTGGCATTTCTACTGTACACTTTTCCCCAAAAGGTTTCCACAATTTTGGCCACTATTGTATATTCTAAGCCACTCTGCAGTCTGTAGGACATTTTACTTTACTGCTACCCTTATCCTTTTCTCTGGACAGCTAGACAAACTTCCTAACAAAGTGCTATGCTGTTCTGACCTGACAAAGTTTTTCTCTAAGAATGCTACAGAAAGGTACCACAATGGAAATGTCTTGCGACATTTGTGGAAATGATACATTTATAAAAATTATCTTGAAAATAACAGTGAGAAATGTGTATTCTGGAGAGGCAACTAACAATGTAGACATAGCTCTTAAGGTACGGTAAACAAAAAAAGCCTGAACGTATTCATCTGAAAGTTAATATTATTCTCCATAAAGTTTCAATTATGCTTGCAAATGTCACTTCTTCATTTCAATTCTGCATATTCAGTGGCAACTAATATTTTTAAAATAAAAATCAAAAGAAGCCTTTAACAGTCTACCCCAGAATAAACATTTTTCTGAAATTTTGCTGTTACTGCATCAAGCTCCACCTAATTACAACAAAGAAAGCTCAAACATATGGTTCTTCCTAGTTTAGTCAATAGGATATTTCAATGATGTCCACACATTAAAGGGGATAGGTGAATTCTAAACTAGTTCAAATGTTTTTCATAACTGTACTCATATTAAATCTAATAATAATCCTTATGGCATATAAGCAGTTCCTATTTCTGTTTTTATTCTACCAAATATTTCACTGTTTTTCATTGCTAGTGTATTTTCTGTTTCTATTATGTTCCCCTAAGTATATTGATTTATATATTTTTATCTTATGCTAATTTGTGAAATGATAAATGACAAAAAATGATAAAAAATGATAAAAACATTATGAATGATAAACATACAAGCTATAGACATTATGCTTTAAAAACCCTCATGCTACAATAAAATGATTAAATACTGTAATGTAAAATCTTTTGAACATTCTACACAATCACGTTAGGACATTACTTCTGCCTATATAAAGACGTGCATGTTATCAAATCTGTTGTTCTGAAGACATTTTATTCAAAGGGAGTAAGGAAAGAAAGAAAATTAAATAAACTAAGCAAACCTCTTCATGGCAAGTCTCCTATTTCTGAAGTAAATACAAACACAAGGGTTGAAAATTGAGGCAAGTTATCTCATGGCACACTCTCATGCACTCTTCCACACACAATGGACAAATTAAGAAATAGGAAATATAAATAATCAATCAATCACTAGGCTTATGCCCCTCAGATGCCACGCTCAGCATCCCATTTTTCACAGGAGTCCCTATGTCCTCCTCATTTTTTACCTGCACAACTATGGGCTTAGTTCTTTAAATTCTTTTTAACGCTGAGTTTACAGTGGGAAAGCATACAAAACACTAAATATTTGCAAAGTAAAGCCATGTATCTAAACGCGTTAAAGATGTCAGCTACATCAGGGTATAAATTTTGCACATGCTGTATAAAACAGGGCTTTTCAACCAATGGTAAGGGTACCACCTGTGGTACATTGGCACCTGGCAAGTGGTACACGACCATTCTAGAAAAGTGGTAGCGGGGCAGGGGAATGAGCTGAACCGGTGGCAGCACCGCACAAGCCTGAGCGAGAGACGGCTGGAGCTGCAGGGCTGTCAAGGCTCAGCGAAAGTGCCAGGATCAGTGCTTCTTCTGGGCTGTCAGGGCTCAGCGGAAGCACCAGGATCAGCACCAGACTCCAGCTGGAGCTCGGCGCTGATCCTGGCGCTTCTACTGAGCTCAGAAGAAGCGCCAATCAACTGGAATGTTGCAGCATCTCCAGGGTCTTGATTTACATTCAGATGCTTAGCAACTGATTCATATTTATGACGGTCACAGTGTCCCAGGGTCATGTGAAGTGACCAAAACCTGCTGCAACCATCCAGCAGACGGGGCGGGGGAATAAAAACCAAACACCCCACACCCACTGTCAATCCTCAACAGAAATGCTCACAACAATGAAAACCTCGGACAGGAGGAAGAGCGCTGCTGGGCGGGGAGGCAGGTGTTTTGCTCGGCTGTGGCTTGGGAGGCGCTTTTTTCAGTGCCATTGTAACTTCGAACAGTCACTAAGCGAACTGTTGTAAGTCGAGGACTACCTGGACTTCATCACTTTTTTCTTTTTTTTGGTCAAGTTTTTGACACCTTGCTAGGCGACTGGTGGTACTCGGATGTTGCCATATCTTAAAAGTGGTACAATGGGTGAAAAGGTTGAAAAGCCCTGGTATAAAACAAGTAAGAGAGACTGCTGACCGTCACAAATTACCATTCTCTAAAGCAGGGCTCTTCAAACTTGGCCCTTTTATGACTTGTGGACTTCAACTCCCAGAGTTCCTCAGCCAGCATGCGTGGCTGAAGAATTCTGGGAGTTGAAGTCCACAAATCATAAAAGGGCCAAGTTTGAAGACCCCTTGCTCTAAAGAGCCACCTTGCGTATGTGTAACAGGATAACGAACCAACAATTTAGGACTTCTTATTCACACTTCCTTTTTTTTTTTGTTTCACACTTAACAGTTGCTTGAAAGATAAAAAGAGGGACGTGGACAAATACATGAACCGCACGGACACGCCCGCAAAGAACTGGGACACGCTCCAATGTCCAACGTGAGGATACATTTCAAGCCAAATCAGGGCTTAACGAAACATAAGACCCTTTAATAACTGAGCAACCAGGCGGCGGGTGTTGAAGGAGCCCGCGACGGAAGGCGGTGAAGATAGCGGGGCTGAGCCCGGCCACTAGAAGCCCCGCCGGCATGCCGGAGCTGAAGACACAGCCGCTAAACCCACCGCGTCGAGGGGCAAACGCGAGCACGCCGGCGCTGGGCAGCTGACAAAAAACGGCATCGGAACATAAACGGCACCCGCCCACCTGACACACTGGCTCGAGTGACACGTTGGATGATGGCCTTCATCACGCCGGGCTCAAGAGGAATCCGGAGCGGCCTAGCACAACTTCCGTCCTAGACCGGAAGCAAAGCAACCCTGCTTCCTTCCCAGACTGAGCTATAGATGTATAATCGGTAGACGTGGGTTTATCCCACGGTTCTGAGTTCCCTGAAAACTTGCCGCGTCCCCTATTATTATTTTTTTATTTTAATCCCATTTATATCCCGCCCTTCTCCGAAGACTCAGGGCGGCTTACAATTTAAGCACAAACCAATGTGCAATGTCCTCTGATTCTAATTAAAGCTTCTCATAAAAAGTCATGTTTCCCGGCAGCCAAAGAGAAATGCTGTAGGCCGAGGTGCCTTTTCGACTTCGTAATGTATTCCTCACCCGGCGGGTTTTTTTTTTCCATATAACTTTTCCGATTCAACCTTGCATAGGATTTGGGAATCTGCCAAAGTTAAATACCGGCAATAGTTGCGATGGAAATCCGCGATGTTTGAGCGCGCCTGTTTTCCACGAAGCTAAACACCTAGCAATAAAAATCAGTTTCTTTTCATTCCCGTCTTTCTTCTGCATCAGTGCTAGAAATGGCAAGGCTTTTTTAAAAAGTTTGCATCAGTCAAATAAATGGCATTTTCTATTCTATTTCGAGTGGAAGAAAAGGCCCTCTCTTTCTGTAGCTCATCTGCCGATGCTAGTTTCATCCGTATCGAAATGCTTGAAAATCCGCCGTTTCTACGGGAACATCTCGGTTCTTCCTCTCCACAAGCTCGTGGTCTGTCTAAATCTTTCCAAAAGTTATTCTAAACTGGGCCAGAATCAGGAGAATATTAGCAAACTCCTCAGAAAGTGAAAAAAATAGCACAGATGGCTCCGTGGAAAGTAACTCACGACTCAGAATAACATAGAAGTTGGAGGTCTATCCAACCCCCCCCAGGTCAAGCAGGAAACATACCGTTTCAGAGAAATGGTTGCCCAATCTCTTATTAAAAACCTCCAATGTTGGAGCACCCACTTTTGGAGGCAAGTTCTTCCACTGATTAATTGTTCTAGCTGTCACGAAATTTCTCCTTAATTCTAGGTTGCTTTTCTCCTTGATTAGTTTCCATCCTCTACTTGTCCTGCCCTCAGGTGCTTCGGAGAATAGGTTGACTTCCTCTTCTTTGTTGCAGCCCCTTATATACTGGAATACTGCTATCATGTCACCCGTAGTTCTTCTTTTTATAGACATACCAAATTCCTGCAGTCATTCTTCGTATTTTTTAGCTTCCAAGCCCATAATCATCTTTGCTGCTCTTCTCTGCACTTTCTAGAGTCTCAACATCTTTTTTATATCATGGTGACCAAAACTGGATGTAATTTACCCAATGTAATCTTACCAGTGGTATTAACAACAGTTTATGTGATCTTGATTCTACCCGTTAATACAGCCTAGGTTGACTTTTTTGGCAGCTGAAGCATACTGCTGACTCATATTTAAGTGATTGTCCACTCCAAGATCCTTCTCGCATTTACTATTGAACCAAGTGCCACCTATTCTATACCTATGCATTTGGGTTTTCTTGCCTAAATGCAGGGCTTTTTTGTCATAGAACGCTCAGAACAGAGTTCCGGCACCTTTTTTGGATGGAACCTTGTAGGGTAGGCAAGGCAGGTTGTATGACATGTGTGTGTTCCGTCACCTTTTTCTTTTACAAAAAAAGCACTGCCTAAATGTAAAACCTTACTTTTCTTACCAATGAATTTCATTTTGTTATAGTGTCCAGTGTTCAAGCCTGTCAAGATCCTTCTGATCCTGACCCAGACCAAAGGGACAGATATTTTTCTCATCTTGTGCAGTGGCCCTTCTCTTTAAGAGCCAATGGCATGAAGGAAATAATTTCCAACAATCATATTCATTCTCACCCCCATCCTTTCACTGCAAGAGCAGTGATAAATAGAAAAATGTATTATTTTTTTGCCCTTAAGGATACGCAACTCCCAATTTTGGAGTATCAGAATCCAAGGGCCTTCTGAAATTCTTCATTAGAGGGCCATAAAATAGTGTCGCGGAGCTCCTATTCCACACGAGAGCGCAGAATTTCAGAATTCAGTTTCCTTTGGGCAGAGTTTGAAACTGATTAACTCCATGAAAACCTAACACATATTGATCATTATTCATTTGGAGAACCATTTCAATATAGTACTTGACGACAATGTAGCAAAATATACATGGAAAATACTGAATCACGGGTAGTTTATGAATGAAGGCAAATATATATGTCTCAGGATAATGTTGCAGGATCCAATCTTAGTTGGTCACCAGTACCAGAGATTTATTCTTCCAAGCAGATTGGATTCTGCATAGTTTCAATACTCTCACCTATATTAAAATTGTGACCATCCCTAGTAAAACCAGGAAATAAATTAAACCCATTATTATTTGCTAACTATTCCCCTTTTCTGTCCATGCACATACTCCAAAATACTCTTAAAACAATGCTCTTAAAATCAGAGGTGAAATTAAAATAAATATCCTTAAAGTCAATTTTGTGGCCAATTAAGTTAGGTGGGGATAGATTATCATTTCTTAAACAATATATGGACGGGGCCCCCAAACATACTTCTTTGGGAAGGGCCTTCTATATTCTAGAAGCCAGGCAGGAGAAAAGTTTTTCAAATGTGC